>NC_064638.1:308372788-308675819 GCF_023864345.2 Schistocerca serialis cubense
CTGCTTTTATTATCTTTGTGAACAAGTCATTTATACAAGTTTACACTTATCACTTTTGTTTATATATTGAAAAAAAATCAAGATGTGTTTGATAGAAACATTAGAATTATGTAGAACCTAAGTTTAAATATGCTGATAAATTGTAGAAGGAGTGACTAATAAAGCATTGTTTTACTATATTTTTGAATATCTCGAAATTTTCGATTTCCTGTCTGATGCCCAGCAGCAACATGTTAAAGACTTTTGCATCAGAATATCCGTTGCCAACCCTAGACAGTGATGAACTGTCTACATGGGAATTTTTTTTCTACGTCTGCAGCTACACTCTGCAAACCACTGTGAAATGCATGGCAGTGTGTACATCCAACTGTACTTGGTATCAGTTCTTTTTCCCTTTCCATTAACATACAGAGTGCAGGAAAAATGGTTCATAAATGCCTCTGTGTGTGCTATAATTAATCTATGCTTATCCACATGATCTCTATGCGAGTGATATGTAGGAGATTCCAGTATATTCCTAGACTCATTATTTAAAGCCAGTTCTCGAAATTTCATACTTTCTTGCAACAGTTTCTGTCTGTTTTCAAGAGTCTGCCAGTGCAGTCCTTCACCATCTGAATGACACACTCCCGCAGGTCAAAGGTCAAAGAAACCTGTAACCATTAATGCTGCCCTTCTCTATATGCCTTCAATTAGCCTCTGCCAGTCTTATTTGGTATGGGGTCCCATACACTTGAGCAACATTCTGGCATGAGTAGTATGAGTGATTTGCGAGCAATCTCCTTTTCAGAATGGTTGCATTTCCCCAGTGTTCTACCAACAAACTGAAGTTTGCTACCTGCTTTACCTGTGACTGAGCCTATGTAGTCATTCCACTTCGTATTCCCACTAAGTGTTACACACAAGTATTTTTATGAGTTTACTGACTCTAACTGTGACTCACTAATACTATATTCATAGGATACTATGTTTTTTGTTTATTTTGAACATTTAAAGCAAGATGCCAATCACTCCACCACTTTGAAATCTTATCAAAGTTTGACAGAATATTTGCGTAGCTTCATTCAGACAGTATTTCATTGTAGATAACTGCATTATCTGCAAAAAGTCTGAGGTTGCTATTAACATTGACTGGATGTTTATTAACATACAACATCAGCAATAAGGAACTCATCACACTTACCTGGGGTACAACCGAAGTTACTCCTACACATGTCAATGACTCTTCATCCATGCTGCATCCTCCTTACCAAGAAATCCTCAATCCAGTCACATATTTTGTCTGATACCCCAGAAGTGTGGACGATGGGTGCCCAAAATGGTTACAGAGCACCATAAAGAACAGCGAATGGGGGCAACGTTGACATTTCTGGAGGCCTAAGGCCTACCACAAACATGGTGAGTCATTACTGGATCGAATCGTAACCAGTGACGAGACTTGGGTGAAACATGTTAATTGTGAGACAAAATACAGTAAATGAAGTGGGGGCACACAAGGTCCCCGCAAAAACCAAGAAAATGTTTGCAAACCTTGTCAGCAAAGAATTTGATGGCAACAGTGTTTTGGGACACACAAGGTGTGCTTGTTATTGATTTTCTCGAACGTGGAGCAGCCAAACATTCTGCCCGGTACTGTCAAACTTTGGACAGACTTAGAAGAGCAGTTCAAAACAAACATGTTATTCTCAGGGAGATGGTTCAGTGTTCCATTGTGAGTTAACTTCTAAAGAAATTTTGAAAACACAGGAATGATGGGAAATGGGTCTAATACAATTGGACATCATTTGCTACGCTCCAATTTTATAAATGGGTGTTACTTCTGCATACTTCAATCTTTCAGGAAATACACCTCGACTGGTTACAAAAGTAACTCATAGGTGGTAATACCAAGTCAGCACAAGATTTTAGTACTTTAGTTGAAATACTGCCACAGGCAGAAAAGTTACTGCTTTTCAATGATTTAACTATGTACGTGATTTTCTAATAGATAACTTGAGAAAACTAATACCTGGTTTTGGATATAATCCAATCATATGATGGAGCTAAGTAATCTAATGGATCTGCCTTCCATTAACCACATTTTTCTTTTTCAGCTACTTTAAGGAAGAATTCACTGGATTTAGTAGCCAAAGATTTTAGTTTAATGCTATGTGACACCTGCTCCCCCTCTCACTGCTTGCTTTCTTCTTCTTCTTCTTCTTCTTCTTCTTTCGAATAACCCATTTGGAGGGTACGATGAATCAACTTTGGCTACTCTTCATTGTAATTAGATTTCCTTAGTTTCCAAATTTCCTTCATCCTTTTAGAGTGTTGTTCTCTTTCTTCTTGAGTCCACTTTCGTCTAGTTGTTTTCTTTCTCTCCTGAAATTATGCCTTTTGAACTGCCTTTCTGAAAAGTGTTCTGTTTTCTGTTGTGTCTATTGTAATTCTAGTGTTTTCCATGTCCTTTTCAGTCTCTATAAACCATGTGGGCTTGGATTTGTAGCTACTGAGTAATGTGAATATCTGCTTTGTTAATCTGTTGTCATCCATTCTGAATATATGTCCAAAAAACTGTAGTCTTCTCTTCCTCATTACATCAGTTAGTTTTTCAGTTTTCAATCATAGCTCTTTGTTTGGTCTTAACCTGTATTCAGCATTATCATTTCTTTTAGCTCCCAGTATTTTCCTTAAAATTCTTCTTTTGACCATCTCTAGTTTCTCAAGGTCTCAATTTCTTGTTAGTTTAAGTGTTTCTGCCATATACAGAGCTTGAAGTCCGGCCACTGTTTGGTAGTGTCTTAATTTTGTGTTCCAGGACAAGGATTTTTTGTCATAAACGTTTTTGGTCTTATTTAACACTCTTTCCATTTTGTGCACTGTAGTTTCTATAGCTGTCTTTTCTTATGCACTGTATGTAATCCACTTTCTTAGGTATTTAAAGGAATCTGTTTTGTGTATTGTATTGTTGTCAACTGCAATATTTTGAGGGGCCCACAGATGTTTGTCATGAACTTTGTTTTTTCAAAGGATATTTGTAGTCCTACTTTGGCTGCTTGTTTTTGCAGTTATCTTATTTGTCCATGGGCATTATCTGGCGAATCTGTAATCAATGCCATGTCATCTGCGAAGGCTAAAAAGTCGACAGTGATCTTGTTTGGATTTCTTCCTAGTTGAATCCCTTTAATATTGATGGTCTTCCTCCATTTCTGAACTAACTTCTCTAACACACAATTGAAATGCATAGGTGACAACCCCTCTCCCAGTCGAACACGCGAATTTATTTCAAATGATATTGAGAGCCCTCCCCTAAATTTTACTTTTGATTTTGTATTTGTCAAAGTTGCTTTAATTATTTCAGTTGTTTTAGTATCGAGTCCCAATTCTTTTAAGATATCAAGCAGTTTATTTCTCATATAGGTCACTGGTAAGAGGGAGATTCCCCGATAATTGTTAGGGTCTGTTTTCTTCCCTTTTTTATGTAGTGGATGCATTAGTGCACATGTCCATTCTGGTGGTAAGCTGTGTGTTGTCCAGATTCCTTTGAGTGTTTCTTATAGACATTGTATCATGTCACTAGAGTACTTCCATAGTTCAGCAACTATATTATCCTCTCCAGGTGCTTTATTATTTTTAAGGTCTTTTATGATTGCTTTTATTTCTTCTGTGATTGGCGGCTTTGAGTCCGGTGGTGTTGGGTTTACAATATCGAAATTTAATTTTTCTTTCGGTGGATCACAGTTACGTAGTTCTTCAAAGTATTCGGCAAGTATTTTACAGTGCTTTGTGCTATTATATGCAGTTTTCTGTATTTTTGGGTCTGTGAAAAACAGACTAGGTGGAGTGCTATCTTATCAACATAAACACAAACCTTGCAGAGGTGGGGAGGTGTGTGTACCTCAGTGATACAGACAGCAGTATTGCAGGTGCAACGCAGTGCTCCAAGAAGAGAGGCAGCAGCCTTCTCAGTAGCTGAAGAGGCAATAGTCTGGATGATTACCTGATCTGGCTTGTAACATTAGCCAACACATCCTTGCTATACTGGTACAGTCAATGCATCAAAACTATGAGAAACTACAGCCTCTATTATTTCCTGAGGGCACAAATTTCTACTATATGACTTAATGATGATGGCATCATCTTGGGTAAAAAAATTCCAGTTGTAAAATTATCCCCTGTTCAGATCTCAGGGCAAGGAATACTCAGGTGGATGTCATCATCAGGAAAAAGATAACTGGCATTCTACAGGTCAGAGTGTGGAATGTTAGGTAGGTTAGAGGATTTAAAACTGAAAATGGATAAGTTGAAACTAGATACAGTGGGAATTACAGAAGTGTGGTGGCAGGAAGAAAAAGAATTCTGGTTAGGTCAGTACAGGGTTATCAACACAGAATCAAACATGTGTAACACAGGAATAAGCTTAATAATGAATATGAAAACAGGAATGTGGCTACGCTACTGTGAACAGTGTAGTGAAAGCATTCCCATAGACACAAAATCAACATCTACCATAGTAGTACAAGTTTTAGACCAACTAGCTCTGCAGATGATGAAGAGATTGAATGAATGTATGATCAGATAAATGAAATTATTCATATAGTTAAAATCAAACAATGAGAAGTCAAGATTGGAATATCAACAATGTTTATGTCCTGAGTGGCTGGAGATAGTGCTCATACGTGCATGACATATGCTTGCTTGCATGAATGTGTGCATGTTTTCTTTTCTGAGTAAGACATTGGCCAGAAGATAAATGTGTAACAGTCTTTTCATTGTGTCTGCTTGTAACTCAATGTGCCATCTTTACAGTGAGTAACAATCTATTCTTTCTACAATATTGTTCACATAATTAAGGGAGACACAAATTTAATTGGGATGGGTGAACAGAATTCAGCAGTAGGAAAAATAGAGAAAAACGTAGGAAAACATGGACTGGGGGAAAGTAATAAAAAATGAAGTTGCCTAGTAGAATTTTGCACAGAGCAAAATTTAGTCATTGCTTCCATTTGGTTTAAGAATCACGGAAGAAGTCTTATACAAAAGACCTGGGTAAACTTTAAGGTTTCAGAATGATTATATAATGGTAAGTCAGAGATTTCAAAACCAGGTTTTAGACTATACGACATATCCAGGGTTAGATATGGACTCTGACCATAATTTATTGATTATAAACTGCATGCTGAAAGTGAAGAAATTGCGAAAAGAGAGGAAATTAAGGAGAAGAGACCTGCATAAACTGAAGGAACGAGAGGTTGTTGAGAGTTTCAGTGGGAGTGTCAGACAATGTTGGACTGAACCCAGGGAGAGGAATAGAATAGAAGGTGGGAAGATGATTGGGTACCTTTGAGATATGAAACAGGGAAGGCAGCAGAGGGTCACACTGGTAATAACGCAAGGCCCAGTAGAAATTTCTAGATAACACTGAATTCATTGATGAAAGGAAAAAATATAAAAATGCAGCAAACAAGGCAGGTGGAAGGGAATACAGATTGTCAGATTGACAGAAAGTGCAATATGACTAAGCAAAAATGGCTCTGCTGTAGAAACATGCATAGCTAGGGGGAAAATAGTTGCCACCACCTACAGGAAAATTGCAGTTATCTTTGGAGAAAAGGGTAGGATGTGTACGAATATCAAGAGCCAACATGGCAAGCCAGTACTAAACAAAGAAGAGAAAGCTGGAAGGTACAATGAATATATAAAAGATCTACAGAATGGAAACAAACTTGAGAATAATTTTATAGAACAAGAGGAAATGAATGAAGATGAAATTCCCTCAGACTTCAGGAAGAATCTAAGAAGACTACTTCCAAAAAAGGCAGGTGCTGAACAATGTGAATACCACCGAACCATCAGTTTGATAATTCTAGGTTGCAACATATTGGCATGAATTATCTGCAGAGAAGAAAGCAAAAGCTCTTAGAAGCCAACCTCAGGAAAGGTTAGTTTGGGTTCCCAAGAAATGCAGGAACATGTGAAGCAATACTGACTGATGACTTATGCAAGACGATAGGGTGAAGAAAGGCAAACCTATGTTTTCCACATTTGTTGATTTAGAGGAAACTTTTGACACTGCTGACTGGGCTACATTTTTTGAAATTTTGAATATAGCAGGGGTAAGATATGAGAAGTGAAATGTTATTTATAATCTGTACAGAAACCAGACTGCAGTTATATGAGACAAAAGGGTATGAAAGGGAGTGAGATTAGGTTGTAGCCTGTCCCCAGCGTTATTCAATGTGTACGTTGAGCAAGAGGTAAATGAAACGAAGGAGGAATTTGGATAGGGAACTAAAATTCAGGGAGAAGAAATATGAACTTTAAAGTTTGTCAATGAAATTGTAATTATGTAGGAGACAATTTGGAAGAGCAGCTGGACAGAATTAATAGTGTCTTGAAAAGAGATTATAATTTGAATGTCAACAAAAGTAAAATAATGGTAACGCAACGTGGCTGAATTAAATCATGCAATTCTACAGAAAAGAGAGTACGAAATGAGAGACTAAAAGTACTAGATGAGTTTTGTTATTTGAGCAGCAAAATAAGCGATTATGGCCGATGTAAGGAGGATATTAAATGCAGAGTGGCAATAGCAAGGAAGCATTTAAAATAAGAATTTGTGAACATCTAATACAAATTTAAGCATTGGGAAGTCATTTCTGAATGTATTTAACTGGAGTGTAGCTCTACGTGGAAGTGAAACGTGGGTAACACGCAATTCAGAGAATAAGAGAATAATAAAGTAATATATGGGTTTTGTTATTTGGGAAGCAAAATAGCTTATGATGGCCAATGTGGAGATGATATAAAATGCAGACTGGTAACAACAAGAAAGCATTTATGAAAAAGAATTTGTTAACATCTAATATCAATCTAAGTGTTAGGACGTCTTTGCTGAAAATATTTAAGTGGAGTGTAGTCTTGTATGGAAATGAAACATGGACAATAAGCAATTCAGATAAGAAGAGAATAGAAGCTTTTGAAATGTGGTACAACAGAAAATGCTGAAGATTGTGCAGGTAGATCAGGTTACTAATGAGGAGATACTGAATTTGACTAGGGAAAAAAGCAATTTATGACAAAATGTGACAGAAAGAAGGTGTTGGGTGATAGAAAACATTCTTATGTGACATGGAATTTTCAGTTTGGTAATGGAAGTAAGTGTAAGAAGTAAAGATTGTAGAGGGAGACCAAGGCTTGAACACAATAAGCAGTTTCAAATAGATGCACGTTGCAGCAAATTCTGCAGAGATTTTGAGGCTTGCACAGGACTGACCATTTAACATACAGAGCTGCTTGAAACCATTCTTTGGGCTGAAGATCATAATGACGACAGCAGTGACGATGCCAATGACAACAACAACAACAACAACAAAAACAACAACAACTTGCTTCAGTGCCACATTCATCAGAGAGGGGATTATCATTTGCCTTGCTGAATTTATGCACTTCATACCTAATTATGCTACAAATAACCTTTGCTTTGACCTTGGAGTTTTTGGTGGAAAATACATGGTTATTGTCTTTTTGGTGACACAGTGAACAATTTTGGAATACTGCCCATATTGCCTCTTTAATTCTTTACTAGAGCTAGCCCTCTACATCAAATAAATAAAGCTTTCTCTTATCCTAGATATTAGCTATCATTTCTCTTGGCTTCTAATTTAAATTTTCCTGACTCATTGTAAAGGAAAACTGGATTCATAGTGTTTTAAGAATATTTTTTAGGAAAGATTTAATTCTCATCTACTGTGTGTCTTCAGAAAATTCCTTTCCATCATTCATCCTGTAGATTTTCTCTGAATAACGTAACTCATTCACCATTTATGGTTGTGTGAAATATCATGTTTCTCTTATGGATGTTTTCTACTGTCACTTCACCACCATTGTCAAATAAATCATTTGTTACGAAGCTCAGGTCTACTTCAGAAAGACAGTTGGACTTGAAATAATCATCCTTTGCTGTTGTACCATGTTCTGCTACTATTGTTGCAGATGTTCAACGCAAAACAAAACATCAACAAATACAGAGGGGCACTGGAGATGCTGAACCATTTATACTTACATTTATTTGAATATTATGACACATAACATTATGAACTTCATAAATCTAGAATAACAAACTCACTGAGAATCAATGTAAATGGAGTCAGTGTTCAATTCTGCATTATTTCTGTTCAAGACACTCATATTTTGCACTAGTTGCAGGCACAGATCTTCACTGATTGTTTTTCCCCCTTTATTTAATGTGGGTTCTGAGTTCCACTAGATCTAGAGGATGTTAACAGAAGACGCCTTTTAAATATCCTCACAGAAAGTAATTTCAGGGATTGGTGTCAGGGCTGTGAATTGACCAAATCTGACCACACTGAAGACACTGGGGACAGCAGCGAAACAACACTCTTTCACCAAATGTTTCATGCGGAAAGTTAAGAACAACACTGGCTATGTGTGGGTAGGCTCCATCCTGCATAAACCATTGTGTGTGTGTTGGTCGCAGAGTGGCATAAAGTGCAGGAAGGAACTTGTTTCGCAACATGCCCATGTATCATTAAGAACTGACTGTTTTGTCAAAAAAGAAAGGTCTGATTAATTCACAGCTCGATATGGCATCTCAAACAGACTCTTCTTGACAGAAATTGTCCATTTCATGAAGGTCACTGGACATTCAATAGCCAAAAACCTCACATTTTGTTTACTGACCATGCCACTGACATGGATGTACAACTCATCAAAGAACCAGATGTCGAGCAGGAATCCTTCACTTCCTTCTGCATTACCCAAGCAGCAAAATTATGACTGTCTTCTTCTTTCTGCTGCTAAAGAAGAGTATGGAGCACTAGAATTTTATATAGGAATAAATTAAGGCCTGAATGAAGAATGTGCTGAATAGACTGATGTGATATTCCAAGTTCAGCTGCAGCTCTCCTTGTTGATTTACTGTGGCTGTGTTGCGGTGCAATTCTCATGGATTCCATATTTTCAGGTGATTGAATTTGAGACAGATGAGCCTGCGTTGGTTCCAACATTTCATTGTTTTTAAACTGTCAGTGTGTTTCTAGCAGGAGCCCACCTTGTGTTGAAATGTTGATGGAAATGTCTCTGTATAATAACCATACCCTACTTCTGCATTTAAAAGCACTTACTTGGCTCTCTCTGTTGAGCAGTCAGCAATCCCGTATCTGCCATTATAATCAACTGATTTGAGCTAAGCCCTAGTAGGTTCTCCAGGAACTACTGAATTTACTACTGGGATTTACAAACATCTAGCTTTAATAGAATGAACATGAAATAAATATCAAATGGTTGAACATCTCCTGCTCAAGACTGTATAAGTGTCCCAGACCACCACTATCTGAGATGGAACAAACACTGAAATTTTCACACACACAATATTTCCATAAGTCTTTAGCGTCTTTCCTAATTTCTTAACAAAGTTTAAAATATTAGCTGTTGCAGGTCTGTACATTGTCAGAACCACTGTTTGTATGTTTTCAAGTCACTTACTGAAGTATAGCACTTAAAAGAGCCATTAAATGCAATACTCATTCATTTCTATGGTCTCAGACTACATTCCACTTTTACAGAGTGTATCAAAAAGAATCATCTGATCTAGCACGTCTATATTTCTGAAACTAATTATGAACAGTAAACTCAAAAGTTTTTCTTTTATAGGTGTTCAATACGTGCCCCTTGAGATGCACAGCATATGACAATGTGGTATTCAAATTGTTCCCTCACTGCAATGAGCGTGTCTTGAGTTACAGCTTCCACAGCTGCTGCTATGTGATGTCTTAATTCATTCATTGTTGTTGGTAATGGCGGCACATAAACAGAGTCTTTCATAAAGCCCCACAAGAAGTAATCACATAAAGTTAGGTCTGGTGACCTCAGAGGCCAGTAATGTAAGACTGAATCATTTTGTCCACTGAGATGCATCCATTGTTCAGTAATCCTTTGATTTAAAAATTCCTGTGTGAAGATGCCAGTGTGGCAGTGCCCCAACCTGTCGGTAAATTAAGTCGCTCAAATCACTCTCCAACTGTGGAAAAGGAAGATCTCAAGCATATGGAGATATGTGCTTCCTGTAACAGTGTTCTCGGCAAAGAAAAGTGGACCATACACCTTTTCGCATAAACTGCACTGCAAAACTTCGGAGAGTCCCTCTCATGTTGTACAACTTCATGTGGCTGTTCCATACCCCATATACTCACGTTACGACAGTTCACCTTTCCATTTAAATGGAATGTTTCTTCATCACTAAACACTAAGCATGGAAGAAAACTGTCATCCTCTATCTTGCCAAGAACGAAATAACAGAGCTCCCCACACTGTTGTCTGTCACCTCCATGAAAAGCTTGCAACAGCTGAATTATGTATGGTTTCATGTGTAACTGTCAATGCAAAACATGCCAGATGGACATTGGGGCCATGCTGAGCTGTCAAGCTAAACGGCGAATGGATTTCTGCAGACTCCTTGTCAAACTATGGCCAATGCGTTTGACATCTGTGTCAGACACTCAGGGATGGCCCGTCAATTTGCCTTTACACAAACAACCTGTTACTGAGAATTGTTCATGCCATCATCTAAAGCAGGGGTCTTTTTAGTCCGCGTGCCACATTGACTCCTCCATGAAGTCATAAGGGCCAAGATCTACCTCGTGGGATTAAAGCACCCTAGCACTCCATGATCACTGTAATGTAAGACTAAAGGAAAGATGAAAACGTAAAAATCTAAGGTTGTGGGACTAGCTAGCACTGAAACGAACTACGATTTTTATTTAATTACATAATTTTGATTGGTGGATGTACCTGACCGAAATTCTGGTGTATTTTATTCTGGCGAATTTCACCGACAAAAAAAGTATGTCACTGCACAGTCTTCACGTAAGCGTCCTGCAAAGTTAACGAAATCTCAAAATCATTGTTAGCAACACAATTACTGCAAGACGTAACAGAGGTGGAGTATGTCAACACATTGTTATTTCAAGCGGCGCAACAATAAGGTTACTTATGTAGTCTTCTAGCGAGTATCAAAGCCAATGTCACGGTGTATTGGTCGCGATAGGCCTCGAAACTCAATTGTTGGTAGTATAGGTACCACCTCAAATATTTGGTGGGCCGGATACCGGGTATGTCCGGCCAGCTAACACGGGCCGGTAGGCCGGCCCTCGTGGGCCGGTTTCGGGCCGCGGGCCTTAATTCGGAGACCCTTGATCTAAAGCTTTGTCCTGTAGGAGGACCCACACCATACCTAGTACAAAAGTCACACTGAACAATTATTACTGAGCTGCACTGTGCAAAATGTAGAACATAAAACACTTTCTGTTGTCTCAACCGCATTTTTACTAGAACTGAAGTGGGCACACATGGCCACTACATAGTGGGAACCATGTAAACCTCAAAGAGTTTGCTCTTTCCAACAGTATGTTGTTCATGCACATATCTCAAAGAACATAATAGTTATGATTTTCTAAAATCAGATGATTCTTTTTGATACACCTTGTATTATACCTAAAGTAGTGTGATACTAGCTTGTATCCATCTAGGTGCTTCTCCTCAATTCCTTGGACTTCAAAATGATGTTCTGTTATGCACAGCAAGTCTGTAGAAATACCTTTATGTTTTTCTATTTCATGTAGTGAAAAGAAAAGTTCATCTTTCTTATTTAAGAAGTCGGAAGGTATCATGAATGTCCTCCCTTGTACCATGCAAGATGTCGCTTCCCACTCCTCCAGTAATTGATGTAACTGTGCCTACAGTTATGTGGCAACTGTAATTTATCCTGAAAATCCTGGTGAAAATATTGATAATCAACGGGATTGGACAGACAGTGCTCTGGTTACACTGAACACTTCTGGAAATTAGTTTTGCAAGCAACAGTATATCAGAAATGAAACATTAAGATGTAAACCATGACAGGTGTGGTGCAACAATATTACGGGTGATGCATCAATCACATCTACGTGTGATCTCCCCCTCTGTTGAGCGACTCCTGAAGCCCTGCATTTACATGTTAGATACACTTCTCTATCTTAGGCTTGTCATATGGTTAAAAGAGAGACACAGTCTCCACAATGGTGTGAGAAGCATTCACGGTGATGTGGTTCATGTCATCCTCAAATGTATAGTTGCGGCTATGGTATATTTATGTAAGATACACATGGCTTACAGTGTGCATTGCTTTTAAGATCCGATGTATTAAAGTGCATATAAATTTGCAAAAGGATAAACTATCACAAAATTTGGAATAAGTCGGGTCTTTATGGCCCCACAAACAACTGTTGTTAAGTGACACTATGTCGGATGGTCACTAAACCTCAAGTTGGAAGGGTAAAATAAGATGAAATTTTTAAAATAATAGCATTAGATACTAATAAATTATGCAGTACCTGGAAATTCCTCCAAGAGCTCTCACAGTTGTGCGACCAGCCAGAGATTCAGAAAAATGGCTGTAGACAGGTGAAAGAGTAATACTTGAAAGGCGTTTCAGTTCTCGCGCTGATAGACGGTATGTGGCTTGCAAGCGATAGTAGATGGGCACCAGTGGGACCACAACCAGTACAAGCCAAGGTAATCCATACAATGTGACAGCTAACGTCCCTGTTTGTAAAATGCACATTAAAATACACACTTCAGGGGAAAATAAAAGTGTAATGTAAAAACTGTAAAATTTAAGTAGGCAATTAACTATAGACTTCTTAATAAAGCATATTACAGAGCAACACTCTACCAGGACATAAAGAGTAATTGATCTGGGAGGTAAAGCTTGTGACAACTTGATATCTTTATCACCAGTAGTGACCACATTGTCTCCACGGAGAGATAAGAGCCTCTTACAGAATGTCCATATTTTATTCTGCTAATTTATACTTACTGCCTGTAAGATGGTCTTCTAGATACCTTTGTGCCTTCAAGGATCAAACAGAGAATGTTATTATACCATCTTCTATTTGATAACATTGTCTATGGTATCTCTGATCTGTTATTTCTCTTATCCTGCGCCCTTTCTGTCTGTTGTTTTATTATTATCATTGACTTTTTTTTCACTGACCATAAGCAATCACTCTCTATTTTTGGATGGTTTGTCTTGTAATCCTACTGGATGTATCAAAGGATCAAACAATATAATTATGGATATGTCTGGCAAGATTACTAGAAATGGTACAGAAGGATACATCTGCTGGTAATGATTCAGGTTGCAAAAGATCTGCAGCAGATTTAAGAGATGGAGATCTGCAGCAGATTTAAGAGCTGCCACGGATGCCAGGGTCTTGCTTGTCACAGCCAGCCGATATCCACAGCATGTTCTCTGATGTACCTATTGACAACAACTCTTACACGATTTTCTCTCTGACTGTGATTTGGAATTTGTTGTTACCTACCATCAATGTTTGGTTAATACACGGACTTGACTGTCCTCCTAATGTGGTACCATCTTCGCTCACCATACAACTGACGATTGTGATTTCAGTGAATAAACCAATGACATCTGGATGTACCGAGAACATGGATCATATCTGAGTGCTTCCCAGTAAAATCTGCAAACTGTTCTCTTACACTAACATTTGAGTTATTCAACAAACTTTAAAAATGGCTCTGAGCACTATCGGACTTAACATCTGTGGTCATCAGTCCCCTAGAACTTAGAACTACTTAAACCTAACTAACCTAAGGACATCACACACATCCATGCCCGAGGCAGGATTCGAACCGGCGACCGTAGCGGTCACGCGGTTCCAGACTGAAGCGCCTACAACTGCACGGCCACACCAGCTGGCAACAAACTTTAAGATTAGTGTATTAGTCAAGAGATAACAACCTCCAGAAGTTTTTCATATTCTGTATTCCCAGAAGAGTCAAGAGCTACTACCTTCTGTGACTTATTTGTAAATGATCTGTGCTTAGTAAAATCTATATTATTGAAGTAGCAGACGTATAATAATTTGCTCTTTTGAATTTTATGTCTCGCTGGGAGGCTTAGAAATGGTAGAATGCAAGAACAGTAAACTTTCATTTGGAGATTCAGCTGGAATATATTTTTTTCAATTCAACCTTCAATTCCTGAAAAATACTCATAGGCATTTTTGTGCTGCTGTTAATTTTAGTCTGTATCTGTCCTCTCCTTTGAGTGGCTCTAAACACCAAAAAATTGTCAAATTATTCAATAATATGAGCACTGATCTTCGCTGTTCCTTTTGGAATAATAATACATCAATTTGGCCAAACTGTAATAACATTTTCAGACTCTCTCTCACTCGGGCTTTATTATGTTCATGTGCTCTTTGTTTAACCTCTCTGTGTTCTAAGTAAACAGATCAATATAAATT
Source organism: Schistocerca serialis cubense (assembly GCF_023864345.2). Classification (NCBI taxonomy): domain Eukaryota; kingdom Metazoa; phylum Arthropoda; class Insecta; order Orthoptera; family Acrididae; genus Schistocerca; species Schistocerca serialis. The sequence goes on from NC_064638.1 coordinate 308,387,098, forward strand.
CTCTGTTTCTTGAGTGCTGCTAACACAGACACTGTTGCAACAGAATCAGATCCCCCCCCCCAAGGCTCTATACCACAGATGAATTGGTAACTGATCACTGAATCTGGATTTGCACTGAGTACTTTTATGTTTAATAATTTATTGTGTAGTTTAATTATACATTTATTTGCTAGAGGATGTGAAACCCTTTAAGACCAACTACACAGTGTGAATGTTAATAAAACCCAAACTTCAGAGACAGATTCCTGAGAGGAAATGGAGGAGAAAAGGTCCCATGAACATATGTCTGGAAATGAATCTTTGCCACGGCCCATGGCACTGACAAATAAAAGTTCCTCTGACCACATGCTGTATGTTTCTTCTGTGCCACAGGTTGTATGATTGAAGCAGCATACTGTAAGTAGCTGAATGGTCTGGTATTCATGTCAGGAACAAACCGAGATGGCGGTTGTGTATGGCCAAGCAGATGGAAATAGTCCAGGCAGCATGGCTATACCAAAACAAGTACTCTCAAAGACACCAACCACATCACAGAACATTTCAAGCCCTTTTTGAGCATTTGCGTGGTCATGGGTCATTTCAGATAGATAAGCATGCAGGGAGGTGGCGGACAGTGCATACACCAGATTTGAAGGAGGGAATTCTACATGATATTGAGACAAACTGTAGCACAAGTTAGAGGCAAGTGGCCTGCCAGCACGATGTAAGCCACAGTATGATTAATTGTGTCCTGCACGACAACCTCTACCATCACCTGCAGTGAGTGCAAGGATTATCGGCAGTGGATTTCTATCTACAGGAAGGCTTCTGTCAATGTTTTCTGCACCAGACCATTGCAATTATGGGATTTCTGTCCTCTTTACTGACAAAGCAACCTTTACCAGAATTGGCATTATCAATCTGTCTAGTCGTCATCTGTGTGCTAGACAGAGCATGTGGTCAGAGGAACTTTCATTTGTCAATGCCATCTACCATGGCAACAACGCATTTCTGGACACCTCTTCACAGGACTTTTTTCCTCCATTTCCAGTCAGGAAACCATCCCTGCAATTTGTCGGTTTTATTAATGTTCACCCTGCATATATTACAGTTTCCTTATTGTTTGATACACTTCATTACTTCATTTCTACATTCATTTGGTCTTTTTTAAATTCACCTTTTGTTTAAATATTTTTTAAAGAACATATGGCATATATTTTGTTCTTCACAGAGATTTCTGTTAAAAGATTCTGTAGCTCAACAATAATATCTCCAGCTACTACTACATGATGTGAGGACCTTAGGGCCTAGTGGGATGTGGGGAAACTAACTAAAAATTGCATCCAGGCTGACTGGCACACTGACTCCTCATTGTTAATCTGCCGGGCAGAATGTAAGCAGGGCCAGCATACCTCCCCATCTCACAAGTGGTTGCATTAACATGCATGGCTAAGCAGACAGGAGTAACACTCTAGAACTCTGTCTTTTGTCTCCAGGCCATACTCAAACATTCATGACTTATCACTGGTGATAACTGAGCTTAAAAAAAAATTGGGTTCGTTTGCACACTTTTTCAAGAATTCTTGGCACCGTAGCACTCAGATGTCCTTTTGTTCATAGATGTCAGTTGAGTTTGGTGCACACATTTTTCATGTTTAAATATTTGGTTGCAATGTGACAAACAGTTGTTTTCATTATGTTTAGAGTTCGTGCTTTCAATTGAAGGCTTAATCATTTTTCAGAATTGCAGCCATTGTCTGCTGGATGCCTGGGCATCAAGTAGCACATTAGCAGCATTTCCACTACAACAAGTAATTCCACCCAGCACTGTCACATCTTGGAAGTCCACACTTCCATGATCACTTGCACCAATGCAATGTAGATTCTTGCGACACTATTTCATTCAGTGGTTGCCAACCTCATTTATCATCTCTCCATCTGCAGGGTATGTTATTTAGTCCGGATGGCAGCATGCTGACTTATAGCTGAATGCGTTGCAAATTCTTCCTTGGCCTTCCTGGATACTGTGGCTGTAGTATCATCCAAGACATGACACGTCAAGTTGCTCATTGGTGCTGCTTTGTGATACAGCATACGCAATATGCAATACCCATTACTCACTGCACCTTCAAAGAGTGCACAGTCCCACAATGTGTTTTCTGCTGAGCTCACACTGCCAAAGGCACAACTATCATTCATCTGTCTCTTGATTTTGTATAGATACATAGCATAAGGGCCATGGCCAGTCAGTTAATGTATCAAACCACTCAATTGGTTGATAAATCTCATTTTTGCTAGGGAGAAATTCATAGGCTCTCCTGCCTGTACCTAAAGTGTCCCATTTGTTTCGGCACAGTCATAATATGTGATCTTTTATTGCCTTTTTTGAATTGGCCTCAGTTCTAAGCACCCTTCATACTTCCATTTGATTGCCTTTCTTTAACCATTAGAAGGCTTCCCTTTCCCTAATTTTGAAATCAAGTGGGGATATTCCTAGAATTATTAACAAAGCGTCATTTTGGGTAGTGCAGTAGGTGCGCATTAATATTAGTAACACTCCTCATTGAACTCTTCTCACTAACAAAGCCGGCTTCACCAGCTGAAATCTATGAGCCAAAATGCTCGCACCATATTCTACAACAGATGCCAATACAGATTGCTGGTACACTCTGATTTTTTTCAAGGGAAGACAAGATTGCCTGTTTGTAATGGTTATACTTTTATTCATCACATCTGTAACTTTTATACCGGCTTCCTCTATATGATGTGCAAACCTAAGATGTGAATTCAGAAATACCCCTAGATATCACATTACTGTGCTTCTCCTAATCACTATAGCATTTAATTTTATTTTAGAATTTCTTACTAGGTTTCCTTTTCAGCAGGAGGCACATTGTTTTGTGAGGTGCTAGCAACAATTTAACACTTCAACGCCAGCCCTCAAGGTCATGGAGTGCAACATTAAATTTGTCTTCTACAATTCTTCTGGAGTCACCACTTACAACGAGCAGCATGTCAAACGCTAATGCTACCAGTAGGCTTATGTTACCACTGTCATGTAACTTCTGTAGTATGCATTCCAGTGCTACATCCCAAAACTCTGGACCACATTCTCATCCTTATGGATAGCCTTTTGTTATTGCCTTTATTATTTTCTTTTCTGGGCTTGTGAAAGGAGCATGTTGCAGGTAGCAATAATCTCTCAGGCAGTTGTACAAGATTTCTGGATGCTCTAAATCCCTAGGGCAATCAAAGAAATATGGCCACCATAGGTTATTGAAAGTGCCAGCAAAATCAATCATCATTGCTGCAGCGTATGTAGAGCAAATATTTGTCACTACCAAAATTGCCTTATTAATTGCCTCTTCAGTTGACTTGCCTCTTATAAATCCATACCGGTGAGGGCTCATCCCGTGTAGCAGATCTTGTTATCTTTTGCATAACTGCTTTTCAAATATCCTGCTGAGAAAGTTCAAAAGACAAATTGGACTGTAGGGTTGGGGTATCAGTGGATCCTTATCTTGCTCTTTACTAATTATTACCAGTTCAGCATTCTTCCATGGTGAAGGAAACCTTCCTTGCAAGAGACACTCATTGTACAGTTTGCACATAGGATGAAATGAGGTTCCTGATAGACCTATCACCATCTCACACCATAAAACAATAAATTGTTTGTTCACAAAAGGTATCCTGCAGGTTACCTCTGTATTCATTTCATAAATACGTCAGGAAGGTTTGAAGAATGTTACATGCTTTTGTGGGTACCTAAGTCACCTAAAATCTGGGATGCGACAGAACACAACGTTTGCTTCACGAATCCATCACCTAAAATCTGGGATGCCAACAGGACAAGATGTTCGCTTCACGAATCCATCTCCAAACAATACATGTGAGCTGTGGACAATGGTTTAGCAGTCATGTATCAGGATGGCTTACCAACATTTTCAGTGCCTTATGGAGCCCATGCCACAACATGTCATTGTCATGACCATGGCAATAGGTAATGCTTTATTTCTTTTTTGTATGCATATTCCGTGAATCTGTATATGAGTAATTCTCTTGGATGTGGAATGTGTCAACAGAATTATACAAATATAATTAATACTACTGAATAATAATAACATAGTACAATTATATAAATAATAGTAATTAACTGTTTTTCTTATTTAGTAACTAATATTTCTCTAATATTGTAATTCACCGTCTAACACTAACATAGTATTGTATCTTTCATCTAATATCTGAATAACAAGATATATCTTTTTATTCAAGAAGTGCATTAAAATGTATATGGGAACTTTTAATTGTTTCTGGAAAAGAATTCACCTAAGGGGTACAGTGGATGGTAAAGCAGCTATTTTTTTAATATACATCTGAATAGCATTTCATTTTCTCTTGTATATTTAATAGAATTAGGCAGTGCATTAAAAGTCTTAACAGCAGCAAACTTTACTCCCTTCTGTACAAGTGACAAAGTTTTTTGTTCAAAATGGAGATGATCTTTACCTCTAATGTTATAGTTTGTTTGATTGATTGATTTATTTATTAATCCATGTAACAATTTACATTGTGTGGATTTCGTCAGAAAAATCATATACAATACAATATACCTACAATTTATATGCATAAAATTAATATTTACACACATTTCTAAAGTATCTTACATTCGTTTTATATCCTTATTTAATTTTCTTATAGTACTGTACAATTCTGGATTTCATATTATAATTATTTCCTTATGTATTAAAATGCAGGCTACTTTAATTATGCTACATGTTTTAATTCAGATAGTCCGTTACTGCATAATAACTTTTATTTAATAAAATTTTTTTTAGTTTTGTTTTGAACTGTCCAATTGTGTCAATATCTTTTATATTTTGGGGTAATTTATTATATAATTTAACAGCATTGTACAACAAGCTCTGCTGAGTTTCAATTTTATTTTTCCTCTCTAGATGCAGACTGTATTGGTTTCTAGTTTCATAGTTGTGTACTAAAGAATTTATAACATAGCAGTCAATATTTTTTTTACATACATAATACTTTGAAAAATGTATTTGCTGGGGACAGTTAGGATTTCCAGTGTTTGGAAATGTTCAAAGCAGTGAGCCCTACTGCCACTCCTGATTATTATACAAATTGCTCTTTTCTGTAATTTGAAAACTATTTGAATATTTTTGCTGTTGACTACCCAAAATATTATTCCATACGTAATAACAGAATGGATATAAGAAAAATATACAGATCTGACACATGTAGTATCACAGACTACAATTAGAATTCTAAGAGCATAGCATGCGGTAGCAATTCTGTTAGTAAGTATTTTAATATGTTCTTCCCACTTTAACTGACTGTCAACATGCATACCAAGAAATTTTGTGTAGTCTACACATTCTATAGTTTCATCGTTTAACTGAAAGTTGTTATAGTCTGGTTTTTTGCAGACATAGAAGTTAACAGCATTTGTTTTTTTTTTTTTTTTTTTTTTAAATTTAGTGTTAGTTTATTATTGAATGCCCACTCACGTACACTGTTTAGTGTTTGTTCGGCTTTTTCTTTCAGTGCATCTGGTGATTTGTCACTGATTAGAACATTTGAGTCATCTGCAAACAATATTGTTTGTCCATGCTTGAAGCTCTGTGGGAAGTCATTTATGTAAGTGAGGAATAGTATTGGGCCAAGGACACTACCCTGTGGGACACCTATATTCACATAATTTGGGTCTGAAGTATACTTTACAATATAGTTTGAGCAACTTGAAATATGTGATATTTCAGTTATTTGTCTTCTATTTTTTAGATATGTCTGGAACCACTTTTCACAAGACCCCTTGTGGTAAGAACAATTTGTTTCATACTGAGAATAGTTTTTAATGACAAAATTCATCGGAGAGTATATGTACTGGCTTGTTGTTGTCAGTATTCCTGTGTGAATAGTTTTCTGCATGAGGTTCGTGGAGAAACCCCACACTTATTCTGACTGTTCCCTTCTGAGGCGTTAGGATTTCTTACCCAAAACAAGCCAATTTTAAAATGGTGATGTCCTCAAGATGAGTAATGATTCTTAGAGCAAAAGTTGCTAATTACAGCCTTTTTAGAGTCAGGGACACGTGATGTTCTCAGTTGAGCCTACCGTCAATATGAACTGCCAGGAATTTAGTGGAGTGCAATTGTTCCAGTACCTAGTTGTCATGTACAAACACTGTGTTTCCTGGATTTTTATTTTTAGTGTGGAACTGAGTAAAAATAGTTTTTTCTAATATTAACTGAAAGAGACTTAATTGTAAACCAAACTGTAACTTCTCTGAGTATGTCATTAAGATCAGGCTCTAGATCAGTAGTGGACATACAATCTACCATGATGCTTGTATCTTCAGCAAACATTGTGAATTCACAGTTTTTTACTAATGAACAGGGGTAGATCATTAACATATTAAAGACAGCAAGGGCCCAAGGACAGATCCATGGGGAACCCCATGCTGTATTTTGCCCCATTCAGAAGCCACTGTATTAAGAGCTCCATTGTTGTAGCCATGTAGGACCACCTTTTGTTTCCTGTCTTCAAGATATGGTTTTTAACCAAATACTGAGATTTCATATCTTGTGGTTTAGACAATCAAAAGCCTTGGAAAGGTCACAGAAGACACCAACTGGTGACTTCTTACTGTTAATAGACTCCAAGATATCATTTGTAAGTGAGTATATAGTTCACTCTGTCGAAACCCCTTTTTGAAAACCAAATTGTCTATGGTTGATAATAATATTGTTATCTAGGAGGCCCACAATCCTATTATTTACTGCTTTTCCAAGAATCTTTGAAAATGTTGTTAATAGAGAGACAGGACGATAATTAGTGACATCTGTAGCATCACCGCAGTTGTAAAGAGGTCTCACAATGGCATATTTCACCCTCTATGGAATAATTCCTTCACAAAGAGATGTGCTGCAAATGTGAGCAAATGCTACATATACTTCATTACTGCAGGCTTTGAACACCTTGCTAGAGATGTTATCTATACCTGAAAATCTTTTACTTTTTAATGAGTGAATTACTTTTTTGATATCATGGACTGTTATGGGTGATACATTTATATCAATAGAAATTTCAGGAAGGTTAAGTTTCAGATTATCTGCCGCTTCACTTAGGTCACCAAGTGCAACCTATGTTTACTATCAACAATTTTCAAATTGTTAATTTTTAGGAAAGCAGTTCTTACACTGTCAGATGGCGAAGTTCCTGTTTCCCCCTTTATTATATTCCAAAATGTTCTGATTTTATTATTTGAAAACCTAATTTCAAAAGTTATGCACATACACTTGGATTTACTATTTACTTTCGTTAAAATTTTACGTATGTCCTGTAATAGTTATGCTGGACAGAATTAGTAGATTTTCTGGATATTATATACTGTTCTCTTTTTCTTTGGCATGATATTTTATGTCTATGGTGAGCCATGGTGTTTTGCCTGATTGCCTGTCCTGTAGTTTATAGATCCTTTTTGTCAAGACACTTTCAAACATACCTGGTACTTCATCAGTAAATAAATTATATTTTTTATTAGCATCACCGGCAACATAAACAGACACTGGTCTCTCGCTAATCCGGCCCCAGCAGTCCGGCCTCTCAGTAATCCAGCGCACATCCAAAAACACATGCACAATGAATTATCGTGTGCAACAGTGTTTAGTTAAACAATGCTTTATATACTGTATTTGAAATTGTAGCTTTCTTTACAGTTTGGAATCATGTCTTCCAAAAGGAAATATGTTACACTAGACCTCAAGGAAAAATTCGAAATTTTAGATACGTTAAATTGAGTTTCTTCGCAGAAAACCATTGCTGCTAAGTTCAATGTTGGATGAACAACTATTTATGACATCAAAAAGAAAGATGATGTTATTCGACAGTACTCAAAACAAATGGATAGTGAGTTGGGAAAGCAGAAGGTTATGCGAAAGAGTGAGAATTATGAAGCAGACTTAGATGTTTATAGATAGTTCAAACAACAATGCAGTAAAGGAATTCCAGTCAGAGGCCCAATTATAAAGGGAAAAGCAGCTGCATTTAACAAACAACTTGATGGTAGTAACTTGTTAGCAGCGAGCAAACGTTAGCTATCAAGTTGGAAGAAACATCATGGCATTCGGCAGCCAACAGTTAGTAGGGAAAGTCGCTGCCAAGAACGAGAAGGAAGTTTGTGGTAACAAGCAACAGAAACAGCGCGTGATGTTAATGACATGCTATAATGCAAATGGGAGTCATAAACTACAATTTATGGTGATTGGAAAATTCCAACATCCACTCTACCACCGCAGTATTGTGCTCAGCAGAAAGCGTGGATGGACAGATAAATATTCTCTCAGGGGTTCCATGAAACATTTGTACCAGCAGTGAGAAAAGAGATAAAGAAGAAAAAGCTTCCATTGAAAGCTATCCTTACAATTGACAATGCTCCCAGTCATCCTTCAGATGTTTCTCTAAAGTCCGATGGTATACAAGTGCAAGCACTCTTTCTGCTACCAGGGAACTTTGGAATCAGTTAAATGTCATTATCAATGAGAAATGTCAGCTATCTTTATTGCATCAAAATATTCGAGGACTGAGAAATAAAATTAATGAATTAACTATCTGCATAGATGAATTAGAGTCTTCAAACCCAGCTGACATAATCTGCCTCTCTGAACATCATGTGGCCACTGGTATAGAACTTTTAAGTGTTACAGGGTTTAGATTAGCATCTCACTTTTGTAGATCAGAAATGGAGAAAGGAGGAGTTGCCACATTCATCAGGAACTGTCATAAATTTAAGAACATAGACATTCATAAATTTTGCCTAGAACAGCATATGGAAGCATGTGCAACTGAATTAGAATTTCACAAAAAATCCTTCATAATATTAAGTGTATATTGAGCACCTGCAGGTAACTTTAATCTGTTTGTCAACCACCTTGAAGCTGTACTGGCCCATTTAACAACCAAAAACAAAGAAATAGTTGTTGCTGGTGATTTCAATGCAGATTTCCTTAAAGACTCTCCCAATAAGAACTTATTTGAGTTAGTAACACTATCATTCAACTTAATTCCCACTGTAAAGTTCCCCACTAGGATAGCCACTTGCTCACAAACAGCCATTGATAATATCTTTATAGAAAAGTCCAATGAACAAAATTATATTACAAAACCAATAGTCAATGGCCTCTCAGACCATGACATGCAGTTCCTTCTGTTAAATGTTAATACCGAACAGGACATAAAAACTGTTAAATCTGAGCTCAAGAGGGTAATCAGTAAGCTAAAAATTGATTATTTTAGTACACTCCTCAGAGACATTCACTGGACTGATGTTTACAGTGCTCATGGCATGAATGAAAAATATAACATTTTTGCTAACAAAGTGCTTACCTTATTCAAACACTGCTTTCCCCCAAAACTTACCAAGGTTAGAGCAAAGTCTACAAAGAAGCCATGGATTACTCGAGGAATAGGGGTATCTTGTAAAACAAAAAGAAAACTGTATCTGTCAATCCGAAACATTTCCAATGTTGATGCTATAGCACATTATAAGAAATACTGCAAAATATTAAAGACTGTAATACGGATGTCAAAGCAAATATATTACAAGGAAAAGATAGTCATATCAGATAACAAAATAAAGACAATATGGGATATAGTGAAGGAGGAGACCGGTAGAACCAGACATGAAGAGGAACAAATAGCATTAAGAGTAAATGATACATTGGTGACAGATGTGTATAGTGTTGCAGAACTTTTTAACAAACATTTTATAACTGTTACTGAAAAGATGGGGTTGTCAGGTTCGGTAGATGCTGCTATGGATTACCTTAGACCAGACATTTCAAGTAACTTCCATAATATGAATTTGACCCTCACTACCCCAACAGAAATAATGTCCATCATAAAATCTTTAAAATCAAAAACACCTAGTGGGTATGATAAAATATCAACAAAGTTAATTAAAGAATGTGATTCTGAGCTAAGTAACATATTAAGCTATCTGTGTAACCAGTCATTTATTAGTGGAATATTTCATGAATGGCTGAAATATGCTGAAGTTAAGCCACTGTTTAAGAAGGGAGATAAAGAAATAGCATCAAATTTCCGTCCAATTTCACTGTTGCCAGCATTCTCAAAAATTTTAGAAAAAGTAATGTACTGTCGTCTTTATAACCATCTTATCTCAAATAACATACTGTCGAAGTCACAGTTTGGATTTCTAAAAGGTTCTGATATTGAGAAGACTATCTACACTTACAGTGAAAATGTGCTTAATTCATTAGACAAAGAATTGCAGGCAACTGATATATTTTGTGATCTGTCAAAGGCATTTGACTGTGTAAATCACAATATCCTTTTAAGTAAACTAGAATATTATAGTATAAGAGGAAATGCTGCAAAATGGTTCAAATCTTATATCTCTGGCAGGAAACAAAGGCTGTTATTAGGAAAGAGACATGTATCAAGCTATCAGGCATCATCCAACTGGGAACTAATTACATGTGGGGTCCCACAAGGTTCCATTTTGGGGCCCTTACTTTTTCTTGTGTATATCAATGACCTTTCATCAGTAACATTACAAGATGCCAAGTTTGTTTTGTCTGCCGATGATACAAACATTGCAATAAATAGCAAATCAAGTGTAGTCTTAGAAAGATCAGCCAATAAAATATTTGTGGACATTAATCACTGGTTCCTAGCCAATTCTTTGTCACTAAACTTTGAAAAAACACACTACATGCAGTTCAGAACTTGTAAGGGGTGTCCCAAGAGTATATGTCTAACATACGATGACAAGAAGATAGAAGAAGTGGACAGTGTTAAATTCTTGGGATTACAGCTTGGTAATAAATTCAACTGGGAGGAGCACACCACAGAACTGCTGAAGCGTCTTAACAAATCTCTGTTTGCAATGCGAATTTTGTCATACATAGGGGATATAAAAATGAAAAAGCTGGCATACTATGCTTACTTTCATTCCATAATGTCATATGGGATTATTTTTGGGGGTAATTCATCAAGCCAAGCTAAAGTTTTCCGGGCACAAAAACGCACAGTAAGAGTTATATGTGGTGTGAACTCAAGAACATCCTGCAGAAGCCTGTTTAGGGAACTAGGGGTACTAACTACCGCTTCCCAATATATTTATTCCTTAATGAAATTTGTCATTAAAAATATATCACTTTTTCAAACCAACAGCTCAATTCATGGAATCAATACTAGAAATAAGAATAATCTTCACAAGGATTTAAAGTCACTTAGTCTTGTACAAAAAGGTGTGCATTATTCAGGAACACACATTTTCAATAACTTGCCAGCAGCCATAAAAAGCTTAACAACCAATGAAATTCAGTTTAAGAGAAGCCTAAAGGATTTATTGGTGGCCAACTCCTTCTACTCCGTTGATGAATTTCTTAGTAAAACCAACTGATTTGTATATAACTACAACATAATTTCAGCACAATTTCAGTGCAGTAATATGTTCATTTAAAATTTGTGTGTGTGTGTGTGTGTGTGTGTGTGTGTGTGTGTGTGTGTGTGTGTGTGTGTGTGTGTGTGTGTTAGTATAATCTAACTTCTGCACCATTTCAGTGCAGTAATGTGTTCATTGTAAATAAGTATTACAGTAGTTGTATTACATGTTTATTACCTTATAAATAAATAAAAACTTTTTTATTTTAAATTCAGTGCATTAGTATTTGTAAAATGACTCTTAGTGTTCATTAAAAAATGACGATCATTCCACTTGGGACCTGTGGAACGGTACATTAGCTTATTTGTTTTAGTTGTAAATATTTGTCATGTGTTGTTGTTTTTCTGACATGTTCCACATCCTGGAGGACCTCCTCACTACGGGTCAATTGGAATGAAAGTAAATCTAATCTAATCTAATCGACATTCACTTCTCATCTACTTGCTGAACGAAAGTGAAAACGGCTCTATCGAAACTATGCTGAAGGCATGGAAAACAATTAACATACATGGTGGTGTTTTCCAAGCAGCCGAAGCACGGGATAAAGTGGAGAGCGCTACCTTAATGAAGAGCTGGAGGAAATTGTGGCCATCCATTGATGCCGAGTTGGATCCAGTAGTGAGTGACAGCGATGAGCCAGTCCATCCCCCGATCGGACTACGACTGTGGTTGCCCGGGATACTGCCCGCATTGAGGCTGATTCCTCACCTGTGGTAGAGTCGGAGGTCGTCTCAAGGTGTGGCAGGGGGCGAAAGACATTACGGAGGGCTGAACGAAAGGCCTCTCCAGTTTGTCTGACGAACCGGTTTCAGGCTCTGTCTCATGCTGATACTGATCTTCGGCCTGACATGGCTGCTTGTCCTGTTCCAGAGGTTGCCCCTCAGTCTGCAAGATCCGGGCGGTCGCAGAGGGTGGGCTTACTGGTAGTTGGGAGCTCCAACGTCAGGCGCGTAACGGGGCCCCTTAGGGATATGGCAGCAAGAGAGGGGAAGAAAACCAATGTGCACTCCGTGTGCATACCGGGGGGAGTCATTCCAGATGTGGAAAGGGTCCTTCCGGATGCCATGAAGGGTACAGGGTGCACCCATCTGCAGGTGGTCGCTCATGTCGGCACCAGTGATGTGTGTCGCTATGGATCCGAGGAAATCCTCTCTGGCTTCCGGCAGCTATCTGATTTGGTGAAGACTGCCAGTCTCGCTAGCGGGATGAAAACAGAGCTCACCATCTGCAGCATCGTCGACAGGACTGACTGCGGACCTTTGGTACAGAGCCGAGTGGAGGGTCTGAATCAGAGGCTGAGACAGTTCTGCGACCGTGTGGGCTGCAGATTCCTCAACTTGCGCCATAGGGTGGTGGGGTTTCGGGTTCCACTGGATAGGTCAGGAGTCCACTACATGCAACAAGCGGCTACACAGGTAGCAGGGGTTGTGTGGCGTGGGCTGGGCGGTTTTTTAGGTTAGATGGCCTTGGGCAAGTACAGAAAGGGCAACAGCCTCAACGGGTGCAGGGCAAAGTCAGGACATGCGGGGACCAAGCAGCAATCGGTATTGTAATTGTAAACTGTCGAAGCTGCGTTGGTAAAGTACCGGAACTTCAAGCACTGATAGAAAGCACCGAAGCCGAAATCATTATAGGTACAGAAAGCTGGTTGAAGCCAGAGATAAATTCTGCCGAAATTTTTACAAAGGTACAGACGGTGTTTAGAAAGGATAGATTGCATGCAACCGGTGGTGGAGTGTTCGTCGCTGTTAGTAGTAGTTTATCCTGTAGTGAAATAGAAGTGGATAGTTCCTGTGAATTATTATGGGTGGAGGTTACACTCAACAACCGAGCTAGGTCAATAATTGGCTCCTTTTACCGACCTCCCGACTCAGCAGCATTAGTGGCAGAACAACTGAGAGAAAATTTGGAATACATTTCACATAAATTTTCTCAGCATGTTATAGTCTTAGGTGGAGATTTCAATTTACCAGATATAGACTGGGACACTCAGATGTTCAGGACGGGTGGTAGGGACAGAGCATCGAGTGACATTATACTGAGTGCACTATCCGAAAATTACCTCGAGCAATTAAACAGAGAACCGACTCGTGGAGATAACATCTTGGACCTACTGACAACAAACAGACCCGAACTTTTCAACTCTGTATGTACAGAACAGGGAATCAGTGATCATAAGGCCGTTGCAGCATCCCTGAATATGGAAGTTAGTAGGAATATAAAAAAAGGGAGGAAGGTTTATCTGTTTAGCAAGAGTAATAGAAGGCAGATTTCAGACTACCTAACAGATCAATACGAAAATTTCTGTTCCGACACTGACAATGTTGAGTGTTTATGGAAAAAGTTCAAGGCAATCGTGAAATGCGTTTTAGACAGGTACGTGCCGAGTAAAACTGTGAGGGACGGGAAAAACCCACCGTGGTACAACAACAAAGTTAGGAAACTACTGTGAAAGCAAAGAGAGCTTCACTCTAAGTTCAAATGCAGCCAAAACCTCTCAGACAAACAGAAGCTACACGATGTCAAAGTTAGCATAAGGAGGGCTATGCGTGAAGCGTTCAGTGAATTTGAAAGTAAATTTCTATGTACCGACTTGACAGAAAATCCTAGGAAGTTCTGGTCTTACGTTAAATCAGTAAGTGGCTCGAAACAGCATATCCAGACACTCCGGGATGATGATGGCATTGAAACAGAGGATGACACATGTAAAGCTGAAATATTAAACACCTTTTTCCAAAGCTGTTTCACAGAGGAAGACCGCACTGCAGTTCCTTCTCTAAATCCTCGCACAAACGAAAACATGGCTGACACCGAAATAAGTGTCCAGGGAATAGAAAACCAACTGGAATCACTCAACAGAGGAAAGTCCACTGGACCTGACGGGATACCAATTCGATTCCACACAGAGTACGCGAAAGAACTTGCCCCCCTTCTAACAGCCGTGTACCGCAAGTCTCTAGAGGAACGGAAGGTTCCAAATCATTGGAAAAGAGCACAGGTAGTCCCAGTCTTCAAGAAGGGTCGTCGAGCAGATGCGCAAAACTGTTGTTGTTGTGGTCTTCAGTCCTGAGACTGGTTTGATGCAGCTCTCCATGCTACTCTATCCTGTGCAAGCTTCTTCATCTCCCAGTACCTACTGCAACCTACATCCTTCTGAATCTGCTTAGTGTATTCATCTCTTGGTCTCCCTCTACGATTTTTACCCTCCACGCTGCCCTCCAATGCTAAATTTGTGATCCCTTGATGCCTCAAAACATGTCCTACCAACCGATCTCTTCTTCTAGTCAAGTTGTGCCACAAACTTCTCTTCTCCCCAATCCTATTCAATACCTCCTCATTAGTTACGTGATCTACCCACCTTATCTTCAGCATTCTTCTGTAGCACCACATTTCAAAAGCTTCTATTCTCTTCTTGTCCAAACTGGTTATCGTCCATGTTTCACTTCCATACATTGCTACACTCCATACAAATACTTTCAGAAACGACTTCCTGACACTTAAATCTATACTCAATGTTAACAAATTTCTCTTCTTCAGAAACGATTTCCTTGCCATTGCCAGTCTACATTTTATATCCTCTCTACTTCGACCATCATCAGTTATTTTACTCCCTAAATAGCAAAACTCCTTTACTACTTTAAGTGTCTCATTTCCTAATCTAATCCCCTCAGCATCACCCGATTTAATTTGACTACATTCCATTATCCTCGTTTTGCTTTTGTTGATGTTCATCTTATATCCTCCTTTCAAGACACTGTCCATTCCGTTCTACTGCTCTTCCAAGTCCTTTGCTGTCTCTGACAGAATTACAATGTCATCGGCAAACCTCAAAGTTTTTACTTCTTCTCCATGAATTTTAATACCTACTCCGAATTTTTCTTTTGTTTCCTTTACTGCTTGCTCAATATACAAATTGAATAACATCGGGGAGAGGCTACAACCCTGTCTCACTCCTTTCCCAACCACTGATTCCCTTTCATGCCCCTCGACTCTTATAACTGCCATCTGGTTTCTGTACAAATTGTAAATAGCCTTTCGCTCCCTGTATTTTACCCCTGCCACCTTCAGAATTTGAAAGAGAGTATTCCAGTTAACGTTGTCAAAAGCTTTCTCTAAGTCTACAAATGCTAGAAACGTAGGTTTGCCTTTTCTTAATCTTTCTTCTAAGATAAGTCGTAAGGTTAGTATTGCCTCATGTGTTCCAACATTTCTACGGAATCCAAACTGATCCTCCCCGAGGTCCGCTTCTACCAGTTTTTCCATTCGTCTGTAAAGAATTCGTGTTAGTATTTTGCAGCTGTGACTTATTAAACTGATAGTTCTGTAATTTTCACATCTGTCAACACCTGCTTTCTTTGGGTTTGGAATTATTATATTCTTCTTGAAGTCTGTGGGTATTTCGCATGTCTCATACATCTTGCTCACCAGATGGTAGAGTTTTGTCAGGACTGGCTCTTCCAAGGCCATCAGTAGTTCTAATGGAATGTTGTCTACTCCCGGGGCCTTGTTTCGACTCAGGTCTTTCAGTGCTCTGTCAAACTCTTCTCGCAGTATCTTATCTCCCATTTCATCTTCATCTACATCCTCTTCCATTTCCATAATATTGTCCTCAAGTACATCGCCCTTGTATAAACCCTCTATATACTACTTCTACCTTTCTGCCTTCCTTTCTTTGCTTAGAACTGGGTTGCCATCTGAGCTCTTGATATTCATACAAGTGGTTCCCTTCTCTCCAAAGGCCTCTTTAATTTTCCTGTAGGCAGTATCTATCTTAGATTAGATTAGATTAGATTTACTTTCATTCCAATTGATCCGTAGTGAGGAGGTCCTCCAGGATGTGGAACATGTCAGAAAAACAACAATACATGACAAATATTTAAACTAAAACAAATAAGCTAATGTACCATTCCACAGGTCCCAAGTGGAATGATCGTCATTTTTTAATGAACACTAAGAGTCATTTTACAAATACTATTGCACTGAATTTAAAATAAAAAAGTTTTTTATTTATTTATTAGGTAAGAAACATGTAATACAACTACTGTAATACTTATTTACAATGAACACATTACTGCACTGAAATGGTGCAGAAGTTAGATTATACTTACACACACACACACACACACACACGCACACACACACACACACACACACACACACACACACACACACACACACAGAAATTTTCAGTGAACACATTACTGCACTGAAATTGTGCAGAAGATATGTTGTACTTATATACAAATCAGTTGGTTTTCCTCAGAAATTCATCAATGGAGTAGAAGGAGTTGGCCACCAATAAATCCTTTAGGCTTCTCTTAAACTGAATTTCATTGGTTGTTAAGCTTTTTATGGCTGCTGGCAAGTTATTGAAAATGTGTGTTCCTGAATAATGCACACCTTTTTGTACAAGACTAAGTGACTTTAAATCCTTGTGAAGATTATTCTTATTTCTAGTATTGATTCCATGAATTGAGCTATTGGTTTGAAAAAGTGATATATTTTTAATGACAAATTTCATTAAGGAATAAATATATTGGGAAGCTGTAGTTAGTATCCCTAGTTCCCTAAACAGGCTTCTGCAGGATGTTCTTGAGTTCACACCACATATAATTCTTACTGCACGTTTTTGTGCCCGGAAAACTTTTGCTTGGCTTGATGAATTACCCCAGAAAATAATCCCATATGACATTATGGAATGAAAGTAAGCATAGTATGCCAGCTTTTTCATTTTTATATCCCCTATGTCTGACAAAATTCGCATTGCAAACAGAGATTTGTTAAGACGCTTCAGCAGTTCTGTGGTGTGCTCCTCCCAGTTGAATTTATTATCAAGCTGTAATCCCAAGAATTTAACACCGTCCACTTCTTCTATCTTCTTGTCATCATATGTTAGACATATACTCTTGGGACACCCCTTACAAGTTCTGAACTGCATGTAGTGTGTTTTTTCAAAGTTTAGTGACAAAGAATTGGCTAGGAACCAGTGATTAATGTCTACAAATATTTTATTGGCTGATCTTTCTAAGACTACACTTGATTTGCTATTTATTGCAATGTTTGTATCATCAGCAAACAAAACAAACTTGGCATCTGGTAATGTTACTGATGAAAGGTCATTGATATACACAAGAAAAAGTAAGGGCCCCAAAATGGAACCTTGTGGGACCCCACATGTAATTAGTTCCCAGTTGGATGATGCCTGATAGCTTGATACATGTCTCTTTCCTAATAACACCCTTTGTTTCCTGCCAGAGATATAAGATTTGAACCATTTTGCAGCATTTCCTGTTACACTATAATATTCTAGTTTACTTAAAAGGATATTGTGATTTACACAGTCAAATGCCTTTGACAGATCACAAAATATACCAGTTGCCTGCAATTTTTTGTCTAATGAATTAAGTACATTTTCACTGTAAGTGTAGATAGCCTTCTCAATATCAGAACCTTTTAGAAATCCAAACTGTGACTTTGACAGTATGTTATTTGAGATAAGATGGTTATAAAGACGACTGTACATTACTTTTTCGAAAATTTTTGAGAATGCTGGCAACAGTGAAATTGGACGGAAATTTGATGCTATTTCTTTATCTCCCTTCTTAAACAGTGGCTTAACTTCAGCATATTTCAGCCATTCGGGAAATATTCCACTGATAAACGACTGGTTACACAGATAGCTTAATATGTTACTTAGCTCAGAATCACATTCTTTAATTAACTTTGTTGATATTTCATCATACCCACTAGATGTTTTTGATTTTAAAGATTTTATGATGGACATTATTTCTGTTGGGGTAGTGAGGGTCAAATTCATATTATGGAAGTTACTTGAAATGTCTGGTCTAAGGTAATCCATAGCAGCATCTACCGAACCTGACAACCCCATCTTTTCAGTAACAGTTATAAAATGTTTGTTAAAAAGTTCTGCAACACTATACACATCTGTCACCAATGCATCATTTACTCTTAATGCTATTTGTTCCTCTTCATGTCTGGTTCTACCGGTCTCCTCCTTCACTATATCCCATATTGTCTTTATTTTGTTATCTGATATGACTATCTTTTCCTTGTAATATATTTGCTTTGACATCCGTATTACAGTCTTTAATATTTTGCAGTATTTCTTATAATGTGCTATAGCATCAACATTGGAAATGTTTCGGATTGACAGATACAGTTTTCTTTTTGTTTTACAAGATACCCCTATTCCTCGAGTAATCCATGGCTTCTTACCCCTAGTGAGACAAGCCTCTACATCCTTACATTTGTACTCTAGCCATCCCTGCTTAGCCATTTTGCACTTCCTGTCAATCTCATTTTTGAGACGTTTGTATTCCTTTTTGTCTGCTTCATTTACTGCATTTTTATATTTTCTCCTTTCATCAATTAAATTCAATATTTCTTCTGTTACCCAAGGATTTCTATTAGCCCTCGTCTTTTTACCTACTTGATCCTCTGCTGCCTTCACTACTTCATCCCTCAGAGCTACCCATTCTTCTTCTACTGTATTTCTTTCCCCCATTCCTGTCAATTGTTCCCTTATGCTCTCCCTGAAACTCTCTACAACCTCTGGTTCTTTCAGATTATCCAAGTCCCATCTCCTTAAATTCCCGCCTTTTTGCAGTTTCTTCAGTTTCAATCTGCAGTTCATAACCAATAGATTGTGGTCAGAATCCACATCTGCCCCTGGAAATGTCTTACAATTTAAAACCTGGTTCCTAAATCTCTGTCTTACCATTATGTAATCTATCTGATACCTTTTAGCATCTCCAGGATTCTTCCAGGTATACAACCTTCTTTCATGATTCTTGAACCAAGTGTTAGCTATGATTAAGTTATGCTCTGTGCAAAATTCTACAAGGCGGCTTCCTCTTTCATTTCTTCCCCCCAATCCATATTCACCTACTATGTTTCCTTCTCTCCCATTTCCTACTGACGAATTCCAGTCACCCATGACTATTAAATTTTCGTCTCCCTTCACTACCTGAATAATTTCTTTTATCTCGTCATACATTTCATCAATTTCTTCATCATCTGCAGAGCTAGTTGGCATATAAACTTGTACTACTGTAGTAGGCATGGGCTTTGTGTCTATCTTGG
The DNA here is from genome assembly GCF_023864345.2 of Schistocerca serialis cubense. Taxonomy (NCBI): domain Eukaryota; kingdom Metazoa; phylum Arthropoda; class Insecta; order Orthoptera; family Acrididae; genus Schistocerca; species Schistocerca serialis. Next base: position 308,406,668 of record NC_064638.1, read on the forward strand.
CCACAATAATGCGTTCACTATGCTGTTTGTAGTAGCTAACCCGCACTCCTATTTTTTTATTCATTATTAAACCTACTCCTGCATTACCCTTATTTGATTTTGTATTTATAACCCTGTAATCACCTGACCAAAAGTCTTGTTCCTCCTGCCACCGAACTTCACTAATTCCCACTATATCTAACTTTAACCTATCCATTTTCCTTTTTAAATTTTCTAACCTACCTGCCCGATTAAGGGATCTGACATTCCACGCTCCGATGCGTAGAATGCCAGTTTTCTTTCTCCTGATAAAAACTATAGACCTATATCTCTGACGTCGATCTGTTGTAGAATTTTAGAACATGTTTTTTGCTCGAGTATCATGTCATTTTTGGAAACCCAAAATCTACTATGTAGGAATCAACATGGATTCCAGAAACAGCGATCATGTGAGACCCAACTCGCTTTATTTGTTCATGAGACCCAGAAAATATTAGATAGAGGCTCCCAGGTAGATGCTATTTTTCTTGACTTCCGGAAGGCGTTCGATACAGTTCCGCACTGTCGCCTTATAAACAAAGTACGAGCCTACGGAATATCAGACCAGCTGTGTGGCTGGATTGAAGAGTTTTTAGCAAACAGAACACAGCATGTTGTTATCAATGGAGAGACGTCTACAGACGTTAAAGTAACCTCTGGCGTGCCACAGGGGAGTGTTATGGGACCATTGCTTTTCACAATATATATAAATGACCTAGTAGATAGTGTCGGAAGTCCCATGCGGCTTTTCACGGATGATGCTGTAGTATACAGAGAAGTTGCAGCATTAGAAAATGTAGCGAAATGCAGGAAGATCTGCAGCGGATAGGCACTTGGTGCAGGGAGTGGCAACTGATCCTTAACATAGACAAATGTAATGTATTGCGAATACATAGAAAGAAGGATCCTTTATTGTATGATTATATGATAGCAGAACAAACACTGGTAGCAGTTACTTCTGTAAAATATCTGGGAGTATGCGTGCGGAACGATTTGAAGTGGAACGATCATATAAAATTAATTGTTGGTAAGGCGGGTACCAGGTTGAGATTCACTGGGAGAGTCCTTAGAAAATGTAGTCCATCAACAAAGGAGGTGGCTTACAAAACACTCGTTCGACCTATACTTGAGTATTGCTCATCAGTGTGGGATCCGTACCAGATCGGGTTGATGGAGGAGATAGACAAGATCCAAAGAAGAGCGGCGCGTTTCGTCACAGGGTTATTTGGTAACCGTGATAGCGTTACGGAGATGTTTAACAAACTCAAGTGGCAGACTCTGCAAGAGAGGCGCTCTGCATCGCGGTGTACCTTGCTCGCCAGGTTTCGAGAGGGTGCGTTTCTGGATGAGGTATTGAATATATTGCTTCCCCCTACTTATACCTCCCGAGGAGATCACGAATGTAAAATTAGAGAGATTAGAGCACGCATGGAGGCTTTCAGACAGTCATTCTTCCCGCGAACCATACGCGACTGGAACAGGAAAGGGAGGTAATGACAGTGGCACGTAAAGTGCCCTCCGCCACACACCGTTGGGTGGCTTGCGGAGCATAAATGTAGATGTAGATGTAGATGTAGAATTCGGCATTATCAATTACTTTGTACACTGACATGTTCCACAACCTTCCAGGAGGAGAAGAAATTCATGATAAATATGTTACTCAGTGGCTGAATGAGGAAATTTTAAGAGATGAAGAAATAATCAAAAGTGTAAAAGAAAGTAATGATGAAAGTGATGAAGAAGAGGACACAAAAGGAGAGAGCATGAAGATGTCTCACACTGCTGTTGCTGAAGCTGCTGAGGTCATCCTGGAGTACATTATGCAACAACCAGATACATGCAGTACCACTGTAATGTTTCATAGTGAGTGATATGACTATATAATTATGTACCATATACACTCAAGGACTAAGTTTTCTTTGAAAATTAATGTATTTTTGGATTAATAAATAAAGTATGTTCTCTGTCTTTTAAAATTGTATCCTTCGGTTTAATAAAGTACAGTACACTATATCCCCTATGTTTTCCAAATAAATAAAAAACAAACTAAATGAATAAAATAAATTTCAGACACTCAACAATCTGGCACTTCCGCTAATGCAGCACCCATATGCACCAGGAATGGCCAGATTAGCGAGAGCTAGTGAACCTCCAACCAGTCTCCCGAAGACATAACTTGGACTCTTCAATATTTTCCTCCTTCATGTCCTAACGGTTTTCCATTGAGCATCAGCATTACTCTGATGTGTATAAAGTTGTTAATGGTGAGTATTTGCCAAAGCATGATCAGAGAGACCATTTATAACTTTTTCTCCAGTGGTATGATTAGCTCTACTCAAATCCACAAAGAAAATGTCAATTAGAGTGCTGGAAGTGGCAGTAGTTCAAGTGGAAAAACTGACAGTGGAGACAAGATTGTAGGTATGCATCAAATTTCCAAATTCTGCCTTAGAAGATGAGTCTACCATGAAATGGACATTAAAATTTCCTGTCACTTTAATGTCCCTATTTTTCCTTGTTAGATACAATAGTGCAGAATCTAACAGTCTTATAAACATTTAAAAATTACCAGATGGAGTCCTGCATACTGCTACAATTGCCAATTTCTTGTCAGCTTCTGCTACTTCAGTAACACATACCTCAAAATGTCGCTCCACACAGTATTTCTGTACATCTATTGTATTAAAGGACAGATTCTTTTTCACATAAATAGCTACCCCACTTCTGCTCATATGCTTTCTACTATATGAGGTAGCTAATACATAGTTTGGAATATTGAGCATTTCAATGCCAACAGTGACATGGTGTTCTGTTACGCAGGGAATGTGAGCACAAATTGCACCTCTTGATTCATCAATATTTATTATCAGTTGGTCTAACATGCCAAACAGGCTTTGAGTAGTTTGGTTGAATATTGTGAGCTTATTATTAATGATGAATCTGACAGAGCACTGAAAGACCTAAGGCGAAACAAGGCCCCAGGAATAGACAACAATCCATTAGAACTACTGACAGCCTTGGGAGAGCCAGGCCTAACAAAACTCTACCATCTAGTGAGCAAGATGTATGAGACAGGCGAAATATCCTCAGACTTCAAGAAGAATATAATAATTCCAATCCCAAAGAAAGCAGGTGTTGGCAGATGTGAAAATTACAGAAGCAAAATACTAACACGAATTCGTTACAGGCGAATGGAAAAACTGGTAGAAGCCAACCTCGGGAAAGATCAGTTTGGATTATGTAGAAATGTTGGAACACGTGAGGCAATACTGACCCTATGACTTATCTTAGAAAACAGGTTAAGGAAAGGCAAACCTACATTTCTAGCATTTGTAGACTTAGGAAAGCTTTTCACAATGTTGAATGGAATACTCTCTTTCAAATTCTGAAGGTGGCAGGGGTAAAATACAGGGAGCGAAGGCTATTTACAATTTGTACAGAAACCAGATGGCAGTTATAAGAGTCAAGGGGCATGAAAGGGAAGCAGTGGTTGGGAAGGGAGTGAGGCAGGGTTTTGGCCTCTCCCCGATGTTATTCAATCTGTATATTGAGCAAGAAGTAAAGGAAACAAAAGAAAAATTCGGAGTAGGAATTAAAATCCATGGAAAAGAAATTAAAACTTTGAGGTTTGTCAAAGACATTGTAATTCTGTCAGAGGCTCCAAAGGACCTGTAACAGCAGCTGAACAGAATGGACAGTGTCTTGAAAGGAGGATATAAGATGAACATCAACAAAAGCAAAACGAGGGTACTGGAATGTAGTCGAATTAACTCGGATGATGCTGAGGGTATTAGATTAGGAAATGAGACACTTAAAGTAGTAAATGAGTTTTGCTATTTGGGGAGCAAAATAGCTGAGGATGGTCAAAGTAGAGAGCATATAAAATGTAGACTGCCAACGGCAAGGAAAGCGTTTCTGATGAAGAGAAATTTTTTAACATCGAGTATAGATTTAAGTGTCAGGAAGTCGTTTCTGAAAGTATTTGTATGGAGTGTAGCCATGTATGGAAGTTAAATGTGGATGATAAATAGTTTAGACAAAAAGAGAATAGAAGCTTTTGAAATGTGGTGCTACAGAAGAATCGTGGAGATTAGATGAGTAGATCACATAACTAATGAGGAGATATTGTATAGAATTGGGGAGAAGAGAAATTTGTGGCACAGCTTGACTAGAAGAAGGGACAGGTTGATAGGAGATATTCTGAGGAATTTAGGGATCACCAATTTAGTATTGGAGGGCAGCGTGGAGGGTAAAAACCGAAGAGGGAGACCAAGAGATGAATACACTAAACAGATTCAGAAAGATGTACGTTGCAGTAAGTACTGGGAGATGAAGAAGCTTGCACAGGTTAGAGTAGCATGGAGAGCTGCATCAAACCAGTCTCTGGACTGAAGACCACAACAACAACATTATTAATGCTATGGTTGGTTGAGGTGCTGCCACTGTTCAGACTGAGATTTATTTCCTTTTACATACCGGTATGATAGGAGAAATTTTCTGCAGGGGAGGTGGAGCTGTTGCACTGGTAACACTGACATTTATTGGAATGGACTGTATTACTTACATACTGATTGGAACCTTCTCCATTCCCCTCACACACTACTCAGTAGGTGAGAGAACATCAATTATTTTACAATATCATGTGAAATTATAATGTTTAAACAAAAACAACAAAGAAACTAAATTCATTTACATTCTTACCTAATAGACTGAAGACTTGTGCAAGAAGGATGTTGAGTATAAATGGCAACGAATCATCAACAGCGTATGTGTCTGAGGAAAATCTGTTCAAAATGCGTCCCAGAGGTGTGGTGTCAAAAAATGATACTTTTGCCTGTAAATTACACAGAACAATAATAGGATTTTTTCCTTTATTGTAGAAAATATCCAGTGATAATTTAGTCTGCCAGAATGTGCTACAATCTGCTGTTAGTAATACAATCTGTATGCTTATATTCAAATCACTCCTGGATATTAATGCAAACAGCTTCTTACTTACAACAGGAGATCTGCACCATACTTCTATAATACATGGGCAGCACTGATTATATCAAATGTATGCCATGGAAAGAAGAAATTTTCTTTTCAGAAAGAATTTCACTAAGATCATGCAAACAAAGTGGATTGCAAGATAATTTTTATCATTTCCCATCATCTATAAAACAGTAAAACTAATTTTCCATCATAATATAAATCTTTTTCTAATTAGCCACCTTTTGTACAGTGAATAGTAACACACAGTGCACAGAAGACAGAATTTACAAAAACAGTGCTAAAGTTACTGGCATGAAAGAATACACATGATATACAGAGAAAAAAATCTTTCCATTAGCTTATCGTACACTCATCTATTTTACATAACAAAATTTTAAAACTAATTCAATATATTTACCCTTATGATGATATTCAGAAGACGGCGGTGAATGATCACAGCAGCTTGAATGCCACCCCATGCAAAGAGGTATGCTCTTGCTAAAGTGAATATAAGATTACTTGCAGCCAGAGAACCATATACAGTCAAATAAAAGTTCTGGTCTTGATCTGTTGAAACATTATTGTTGCTGGCTTGTGTAACCTAGTGCCCAAAATAATTGATGCATTATCAAACCAAATGATTAAGGATTATTACACCTGATACATATTCCAATTAAAATATAAAATTAAAAATGGAATTTAAAAACTGAATAGAGCCTCAATATATAAAACCTCAAAAGTAATACCTCAGACGCACAGCTGAAGGCCATCCTAGAAAATGGCCTCACGGGTAGTGAGGTCTCCTAATCAGGGTAAAACCAAATATAGGCTTGTTAACAAGTTATCTACGGACAAAGAGCGTTTGCAATGTACATGTGAGAATGAGTTTTGTGTACATTTTAGGTGGCAAGTGTTGGCACGTCTGTATTATGTGTTGGATATTTCAGGATGGCTCACAACCTGCGTTCCACTTTGGGATACCGAAGAGCAGACTATGAAAATGTTGCGAACAGTAATGAACAAACCCAAGGTATGCAACATCACTCAGCTGATCCTTCTCTGTCAAACAGGACAACGGAAGAGTCTTCACAACTTGTGAGAAGGTGACATAGGACAGGAGAATGTACATCTGATGGATGGAATGAAATTCACTTCAAATCAGAGATGGTAGAGATACAGGAGGGAATCCAAAGTATTAAGAGAGGAGAATGAACAAAAACTAAAATACAAAAAAGAAAAGAAAAATGGTCATGTCCTCAAACAAATCAGTGTGGACTGGGATGGTCCATTCGCTAGCCAGATCTTTTGGATATTTCTTCTCAGAACTTATTTTCTGAGAACTGGCTTTCCATCTATTAGATTTTCATGCATGCTAGTTTTTTCTCCTCTTGCCTTTTTGCAGTTTATTTTCTCTGTGTATTTAGATTTTGTACACTCTGTATTTTCTCGTCAATGCAGGTTCCATTCTTCGTTTAACTCATCTTATATAGTTTTTAAGTTTTAGAAAATAGAAAACACAAATAGACATATGTATGAACATAGATTACTACTCACAAAATATATGAGCATTAAACAGCAGGCAAGCACAGTAAAAGGACTGGTTAGTAAGTGGACTTTTTAAAGTGCTTTGTCAAAAACCTATCAGTAATATTACACAATTATCACTTTCTTGTTTTATTAGTTGGTTTACTTTTCCTTATTTGCTCACATTATTTTCCCAGCTCTCCCACTGCCTTCCTCAGATTTCTGTTGCATTTCTTTATTCATTACTAAACAATGGGAAGCCAAGGATGTAATAATAACAATATGGAAAGGGTAGATTGTTACTCACCACATAGAGAAGGCATTCAGTCAGAGGGGCACAATAAAAACAAAAAAAGAGCTACACATTCTTTATCGGAAGTGGAGGAAACACACACACACACACACACACACACACAGACCATCTGTAGTCTCCAGGCACTAAGGCCCAACTGCAACTGTGCAGTCTAGTTAGAGAAGGTAGTGGGGTATGGAAGAGGTTTGGGGCAGAGAGGGGAAGGGATAGCAGGATAGGGGTGGAGGAAGATGCTTATGCTGTCTAGGGCTGCTATAGTCGAGCTGGCACAAGAAGATCCCTGACAGTTGCAGTGGGCTGGATGCAGTCACTTCGTGCAGGTACCTCAGCCAATCACATAACATGATTTCTTCAAATGTTTCTATGGCAACACCTCAGTGTTATCACAGCCCTATAGATGGCTTTTGTTTTCACCTGCAGCTGTTTGCCCTTCACAATTTAAATCTGGCAACAGCACAGTTTGCTGTCAAGTGGATTTTTATAATTACTAGATAACAGGTGTGGCATTGTGACACTATGCTGGGGGGAGGGGGAATAGGAGAAAGGAGAAGGGGAAAGGGCTATGCCCATGCTATGGTAGGGCAGAAGGCATGTGTAGTACTGGAGTGGGAGCAGGAAAAGGTATAGGCAAGTAGAGGACAGTGACTAGCGAAGGTTGAGGACAGGTGGGTTAAAGGAACAAAAGATGCTTTTCAAGGAGAGTTCCCATCTGTTCAATTCAGAAAAGCTGGTTTTGGTGGGAAGATTCCAGATGTCACAGGCTGTGAAGCAGTAGTTAAAGTGGAGCACATTTTGTTGTGTGGCGTGCTCAGTAACTAGGTGGTCCAGCTGTCTCTTAGCCACAGTTTGGTGGTGAGCATTCATGTGGACAGACAACTTGTTAATAGTTTTGCCCATGCAGAATGTGGCACAGTTGTTACTGATAAGTTTGTAGATCACATAGGTTGTAGAGATAGGATGTATGGGACAGGTCTTGCAAGGTCTACTGCATGATCATGAGGCAAGAGGGTGGGAGCATGGGTGGAGTAGGGAAGGACAGGCTTATTGCTTAGGATAGGTGGGTAGCAAAATTACACAGCGAGAGGGGAGGGTAGGATAGTAGGGAGGATATTTCTCATTTCAGGGCATAATGAGAGGTATTTGAAAGCCTAGTGGAGAATGTGATTCAGTTTCTGCACTCCAGTGGGGCATGGACTGAAATGTGCAGTAGCCACCAGAAAGATCGCGGGAGGTGCATATCGGCACGGTGCGTCACGGACGGTAGTTGCCGCAAGTAGAGTCCCATCCACCAGAGGACACGCAAGAATTCAGCCGCGACCTCTGCCAGCGGAACAACAACAACAGCAACAACAACTCAGGCAGCACGAGCCGTGCCCAGTCAGTTCACACCGGGCATGCCTAGAAAACATTTCCAGGTATCGTCGACCTTCCGCGGCCCGCTTCGCTGAAGGAGTTACAAGCTTTTTTAGGCAAGATTGCCTATCACCACCGGTTCATTCCCAGGGCTTCCACCATCGCCCACCCCCTGTACTGCCTTCTGCACAAGGGTTGATTGGTCGCCTGCATGCGGGCGAGCATTCACCTCGTTGAAGGGCCTCCTCACGTCAGCGCCTTGTTTGGCTACTTTTGATCCCCATAAGCCGTTGGTCCTGGCTACACATGCTTCGCAGTATGGGGTTGGGGCGGTCCTGGCCCATCGCAACGCGGATTGTTCTGAGCAGCCATTGGCGTTTGCGTCTAAAACTCTTGGTCCTGCACAGGCCCATTATTCCCAGTTGGAAAAAGAGGCCTTGGCCATTGTCTACGCTGTTACCAAGTTTCATCCTTTCTGTATGGCATGAAGTTTCAGTTAATCACTGACCATAAGCCGTTAATATCGCTATTTGGCCCCGCCTCTCAGATTCCGGATAGGGCGGCCCACAGACTACAGCGCTGGGCCTTGTTCCTCTCTAAGTACCATTACGACACTCATTTTTGCCCTACCGGACAGCATGCCAATGCAGACGCTCTTTCCAGTCTTCCAGCGGGCCCGGATCCCAAGTTCGATCGAGAGGAGATTATGTGTTTTCATTTGGATGTGGCGTCCTGCCAAGCAGTTGATGGCTTCCCGATCACTAGTTCTAGAGTCGCCAGGGAAACAGCAGCTGACCCGGTTCTCCAGCAAGTAGTTCACCTCATTCAGCAGGGGTGGTCATCCCGACCTCCTGGTTAGGCCTTGGACCCTCTTCCTAATTATTTTGTTCTACGAGACCGCCTCTCCGTCTTGGAAGGAGTTCTCCTTCTGGCTACCGATGATACAGCTCCTCGCGTGGTTGTTCCTGCAAGTTTGCGAAGGGAAGTCTTCACGTTATTACATGAGGGGCACTGGGGTGTTTCCCGTACTAAAACCTTGGCTCGCAGACATGTGTACTGGCCCGGTATTGACAGAGAAATTGAGCACTTGGTGGCCGCCTGTTCCCAGTGTGCGAGCCGAGAGGCATCTCCCAGGTCAGCGTTCTCTTCATGGCCGCCTGCAACCCAGGCATGGAAACGTGTTCACATCGATTTTGCGGGCCCGTTTCTCAATGGCTTTTGGCTCATTGTCATTGATGCTTATTCCCGATTTCCAATATGGTTCACTGCTCCTCAACCACTTCAGAAGTTGCAATCCAGGCACTAGCAAAAATCTTTTCTGTGGAAGGTCTGCCAGTCACCCTGGTCTCGGACAATGAACCTCAGTTTATTTCGCAGACCTTCCAGGATTTTTGTAGGCACTTCGGTATTCGGCACGTTTGCTCTCCCCCCTTTCATCCACAATCGAATGGGGAAACCGAGCGCATGATGCACACATTTAAGATGCAGATGAAAAAGGATGTGCATGAATTTCCTGCGGAGGAGGCGTTGATGTTTTTCCTGATGGCATACCGGACCACACCAATGGGAGAACGCAGCCCCGCAGAGCTCCTCCACGGGCGCCAACCTACGACTCTGCTGCACCTCCTCCGGCCCGGTCCTCGCCAGTCTTCACAAAATGGAGTACCCGGCTTTCCACCAGATATGTCGGTTTGGGCACGTGGGTTTGGTCGCAATCCACGTTGGATGCCAGCGGTGGTCCTGCGTCGAATTGGCCGCCGGCTCTATACCTTGCAGACGGGGGACCGGGAGGTACGTCATCACCAAAATCAGCTACGAGAAGGAGTGCAGTAGCCACCAGAAAGATCGCGGGAGGTGCACATCGGCACAGCGCATCACATACGGTAGTTGCTGCAAGTAGAGTCCCGTCCACCAGAGGGCACGCGAGAGTTCGGCCGCGACCTCTGCCAGTGGAACAACAACAACAACAACAACAACAACAACAACAACTCAGGCAGCACGGGCTGTGCCCAGTCAGTTCACATCGGGCATGCCTAGAAAACGTTTCCCGGTCTACGCTAAATGAAGTGCGACGGAAAACGTGAACCGTGTTACTACAAAATGATTATTTCCATTTGAATTCAGACATTGTTTCAAGTTTAGCTCTTACACTCACCCTTCCAACTGCATCACTAACGTTTCAGTATTAAATTTGTACCTTTACTGTCAAACTGTTGGTACCTCAGACTCAATTGTTGTGCTTCATGCCTCTCCTGACAAATTTTATAATTAATCCTTCTCCACACGGCAACTTTGTATCTTTCTTTTTACTGCCTACTTGTCTCTTACTATGAAGTTCATGCATTAAAATTGCTGATAGCTAGGTGCTTTATGTGTGCATTTGTCAGGACAGCTGTAGTTATTTTTTTCTTAGTAACTGTAAAGTTGACATTCCTCTTCTGTTCCACTTAGTCTTAACCCAAAAAAAGTGTGACTACATTCATGAAATAATAGCTCACAATCCAAGACAGAACAGTAAGATGCGTATCCTATGTCACTGTATTTCTGTGGATTCAAAAGGGCTTGTGATTCTGTTGACAGAGCAGCTCTGTTTGAAATATTGGAAGAGTTTGGTGTGAACGATGAAACAAAAAAAAATGGCAATCACTAATAAACATTAAACCTAAAGTTAAAATTTTAGGAGAGGTATCTGAAGCTTTTGATGAAAGAACATGTGTTAGACAGTGAAATGCCAGTTTCATTCAACTGTGTTCTTGAAAAGGAGATCCAAATATAGGAAGAACAACTCAGAAAGAGTGGAGTAAATGACCAATTCTAGTTCAGATGAATGAAAACAGGATATGCTAGAAAACTTTTGAACATGTTAACCACAAAAAACCTCTCCTGTGCAGGCAGCTCAAAGGAACCAGAAGTGAAACGAAAGAGACGAAGATTGAAGAACATGAAATTCTGAACATAGATATACAGTATTCAAAATAAGGCTCTATAGTCCCATCTCCAAAACTAAAAAACAAAAGTTTTCAAAAGTTTGGACACATGAAAAATTAGTGGAAAAATGAGATGTTAAAGTAGTAGCAGTTATTTATGTGGTCCATGGGAGGCCCAAATTAAGCAAAGAAGCTTCAATTGTAATAACATCATACATCAATAACAATGTTCTGAGGATTACCACGAACTTGCTTTTTGGAACAAAGACACTAAATCCATCATTTTGTGGCATTCACCTTCAAGCAAATGTTAGATAAGTTTCAAAAGTATGTCGGCCAGTGTGGCCGAGCGGTTCTAGGCGCTTCAGTCTGGAACCGCGTGACCGCTCCTGTCGCGGGTTCGAATCCTGCCTCGGGCATGGATGTGTGTGCTGTCCTTAGATTAGTTAGGTTTAAGTAGTTCTAAGTTCTAGGGGACTGATGACCTCAGATGTTAAGTCCCATAGTGCTCAGAGCCTTTTGAACCATTTTTCAAAAGTATATGGATGATTCACATCATCTTAAGAACAACCAGATGGTAAAATGTATCAACACAAAGTGGAAGGGGAAAATCAGTCCAAACTCTTTATTATGACAGGCATGAGGTCAATAAACAATTTAAAATCAACTATTAACAACAACAAGAATTAAATTCCTTTGTTACTAATATCACACTACTATACACATTTAAAAATCTGCAGGCTTTCGGTGCCAGTGGCTCCTTCTTCTGGCAGAAGGGCTGATGACAAAGGAAGAGAGGTGAAGGCAAAAGACTGGTGAAGTTTGAGAAATGAGGAGAGTTCGCAAACATTGCCCAGAAACCTGGGTCTGGGGAGACTTACCAGACGGGATGAGAAGGACCTGCACCGGACAAGATTTGAAATTCTGAGAGCTTAAAGGTGGAAGATAGGGTAATACACAAGACAGAGATTACTGCCAAAACATCATGCATGAGTTAATAAGAGCAGAAATCTAAGAGTATCATATGTGACAGAGGTGGGGAAGAGGGGTGGGGCAGGGATATACAGGAAGATCAGAAAATGAAAGATATAGAAAACTAAAAGGATGTGAAGAAAGGAATAGTAACTGTGAAGAATTGCTGAGAAGGAAGAAATTAACGTAAATTAAGGCCAGGTGGGTAGCCAGAACCAGAGACATGTTGTAATGCCAGGTCCCACCTAGAAATTTCTGAGAAACTGGTGTCTCGAGGAAGACTCCAGATGGAACGTGTGGCGAAACAAGCACTGAGGTCACAACTGTCATGTTATACAGTATGCTCTGCAACAGAATATTGCGTGGTGCTAGTACACACCCTCTGCATGTGTCCATTCATTCTAACTGATAACTTGTAGTAGTCATGCTGATGTAAAGAGCTAAACAGTTTTTACGTAACAGCTAGTATACAACATGTATTATTTCAAAGGTGGCTCTCCCTTTGATAGCATACGTTTTTCCAGTTACAGGGGTGATATCGGTGGTGGTAGAAGGGTGCTTAGGAGGTTTTACAGCGATGACACTCACAGGGGTAGGATCCATAGGGTAGAGAAATGGCTGCAGAAGGAGCATACAGTCCTGGAATTTGAGGGAAATACATCCGTTCAGAGGCAGACTCTTTGTAGCAATCAATCATCGTTGTCAACTCAGTCATCACTGGACGTAATTATCCCACCACCCTAGTTCAAAAGCATATTTCTCGGGTCTTCACATCCAATCCTGGTACTGCTTGTCCTTCTACAAAATAACTTAGGAGTACACCGCTTGTCACTCAGTATGACTCTGATCTTGAATGTATTAATCAGATCCTTTGACAAGGCAATGACTTCCTAAAGTCATAACCTGAAATGAAGTCCAGTCTGTCTGACATTTTGCCCACCACACCTAGAATACCTTTTTTTCACCCTCCTAAACTCCACAATATCCTTGTCAGACGCTATGCCCCTTCTGCACCTATTTCCCTAACCTACGTCTCCTACACCTGTGAGTGTCACCACTGCAAGACTTGCATTGTGCACCATCCTAAACCCACCCATACCAGCCATATAACTAGCAAAACACATACTGTCAAAGGAACAGCTACTTGTGAAACGACACATGTTGGCCACTTGTGAAATGACACATGTTATATATCAGCTGATATGTAAACACTATTCAGCCCTTTACACGAGCATTAGTACTACCAATATCTCAGTGATGATGAGTGGGCACAGGCAGGGGTGTATATTGGCAACACACAATACCCTGTTGCAGAGTATGTTGTACAATATGACAGTTGTTATCTTGGTGTCTGTTTCACCACACATGCTATCTGGATTCTTCCCCAGACAGCAGTTTCTCAGAACTCCGCAGGTGGGAACTGGATTATGACATGGCCTTGTAATGTCTTTGGCCTCAGCATTTCTTCACAGTAACTATTCCTTTCTCCAATTCCTTTTGTTTTTCTATATTTTTCATTTTCTGGCCCCATCTGTTCTTGCATGCCCCCCCCCCCCCCCCAAATCTTCCCCCATCTCTATCACAGACAACCCACTTCCCACTCATAGTGCCAGCTACTCATGGCAAGATATTTACAGTGGGTGAAAGATATGGTGGACATGCTAACTACATACTTTGTATTGAGGATTGTTGGGACAGCAAGAGCAAAATATGGTGTTGTGTTATCTTGTTGAAAGATACATTCACTGTGACCTCGAAGAGACCTTCATACGCCACAGGTGTAATAGTTATTGTCCAAATTATTGGCTACGCTAACCAGAAGTGATTGTGTTGTGCACCCAATGGCACCACATACCATCATGCCAAGGTGCTGGGGCTGTTTGGTCCTGCAAGGCATTCAGTATGGCTCTCCTGAACCTGCAGATTCCACATTTGCATGACAGTTAAGCATTCTCCAGCAATGCAAGCCAACATATCAATGAACATTAAACAGCAGTCTTGATAGGCCATGATCCTCCCACTGTCATAATCTGACATATGCTGGAGGGCATTTCTACATCTTACATGAGCATAACACAGTTTTCTCTCAAATCACCAACATTCAGATGCAATTTCTGAATGAGAAACCTGGTGAGTTATCTTTCCTTGTCTACAGAATGTAGATGTCATTACTGCTACCTATTTTGTGGAGTTCTGCTGGAATGCTAATCATCTGCATGTCAAAGACACTTGATGTCACTGTCATGTTTGTTACTTTCCTCCTCCATGGTGTTGTAACTTACTGGCCAGCAGCAGAGAGAGACAACTTCCATTGTGAAATATGGAAGAAGTGGTGTTGAGATGGGCACATGAGAGGGTGAGCAGGCAGAGAAGTTCCCAGATTCATCTCGTGACATTTCAGACCTTACACAGCAAGAACATACTAAATATTGCCATCATAAAAACTTGAGTTGGTGAAAGACAAAGTGTGTTAACTCTCTATTTTCTTATTCTTTTAAACAGGGACAGGATCATTTTCAGCAAGAGGCACTCTATTAACCATAGAAACAGTGTTCCCAATTCACACACCCAGCAACCATGTAGGTGCAACCCAAGTTTCTGTTGTATCTATCTCCTGACAACTTAAGTGGTGTAGTTGGGAGTCAAACCACTGTGCTTGTCACTGTTTTGAATTTTCTCAACTCACTGTGGGATTTTATCTTCCGATAGGCCCAATAATATGATGTTACCAGTTTAATTGTTTTAATTGTGGTCAGTGTGATTCAACAAGATTTCTAGTGAGAAAGACATCATCAAGGAACCAGTTATTTGGGAACATAATAGACCCAGCGTTGAGTACTTTCCATCACATTCAGAGTTATCCAGTGCCAGTTTTTCTTATTTTGTAATTACTTTACATAAAAAATAGTGTTTCAGACCTTTCATCAATATCAAGTACAACATAGTAGGCATAACAATAGTAGATACATTCATAACCTAAAAATCGAGTTATGTCAATTGCCCTTTTAATATGTTGTAGCCTAAAAATGGTTCAAATGGTTCTGAGCACTTTGGGACTTAACATCTGAGGTCATCAGTCCCATAGGCTTAGAACTACTTAAACCTAAGTAACCTAAGGACATCATACACATCCATGCCCGAGGCGGCGCGGTTCCAGACTGAAGCGCCCAGAGGCACTCGTCCACTCCAGCTGGCTTTTGTAGCCTAAAGTAGGCCTAAGACCTACAACCATTTGGCCTAATTAAAACAAGAAGCCTCCAAAAAAATAACTCTAAGCATAGACCCATTTTAAAAGATAATGAGAGTACTTCCTCATAATTTTATTAGATTTCCTAAATTTAGAATTACTAGGTGTGTACAAAGAAATACATTTGACTCTTTTTTGAAAATATCTCTCTCTGCTCAAAATGCATTGTTATGTGGCCCGGTAAAGCAAAAAATGCCCCTGTGACTACTGGGGGAAGAGCCAAAACAGTATACCAAAAATACTTATCGGAAACATTTAGAATCTCTGATAGTAGAATGACCTGATCCATAATGAAGGTAAAAGTTGGAGAGTCTCAAGGTGAAGTAAAACAAGTCAAGGAAGTTCTTAGTAACAAAACTCAGAATGAAGCATAGTAACAGCATGTGATCACAGAGCTTCATTGCCCTCTTATCACACTGTGCTAGATCCCACGACCAAAACAAGATATTTACCAGAACACTTGAAGATGCTCTATAATTTGTACTGGCAACATGTAGAAATTCAAAGAAGAGAGACAGTTGCAGAACACATTGTTGTTGAACTTTTAACAGTGAGTTTAATTTGCATTTCCATGGTCCTCACAAGGACACGTATGTACAATGTGATACATTTCCTAATATTCTCATGCATTCAACAAATGCACAAGAAAAGGTAAATCTTCAACAGGACTATGAATCATGCCTATGCAGACTGGAAAGCATGGAAACCAATTAAAGTGTACTCCAAAAAATCCATTTCTGATAGCTCCAACTATGCCTTTTCTTTTGATTTGGAAAAGTCTCTGTCCATTCCTAGACTAACTTTTCCAGTAGCCTATGACAAATGTAATTTATATGTTTACAATTTGAGTTTCCACAAGCTATCATCCAAATTAGGATGCTGGGATGCAGTGGCTGCGTCTTGAGGTTCACAAGAAATTGGTGTGTGTTTGGTCAAACACATCAAAACGAGTCGAGTGCCCTCTGCAAAATACGTTGTAATATACAGTTATACCCATACAGAACAGGAATTAGAAAATGTTCACATTAATGAAACAAGTCTTAAGTGAACAGAATAACACTGTAATCATACTCTAAATGTTCATGCAAGAGGCCATTCCTGATTCTCCGACAATGATGATTTTGCCTTAACATATGTCAAGATATTTCATTCCAATCATTGGTACAATATTATTGCCAATTCAAGGGAAAAAATCCATTTCATGTTACTGTAATGACAAACAATGACTACTTCTTTATGGATGAGCTAATCATAAAAAGGAAGACAGACACTGAAAAAAGTCCATTGCCATTGCTAAATGTGCATTGGATTCAGTACTAAAACAGTAAACCATTCACAACCTTTTCAAGGAAAACTGTTGCAAAAGAGAAGAAGGACAAAGACGACCCTTTGCCTTCAACACACTGGTTTATCAGCACTACTTTCAGAATCTTCTTTCTTCTCATTATGCTAGAACATTGGACCACTGAATGGAGATTATAGTATTGATGAAGAGTAACAAAGAGTATGTAAAATATTCACATACACTGTCACTGACTGACATATATATTTCTATAGGAAATGAAACTGTTAAGATGTTTAGATTAAAAGTGGTGTAACTTCATGTGGGCCCTTACATTGGTCGACAACTGGATAAAATCTATTAAAATAGTTAATCTAAATTAGAAAAAATAATTCTGATGATGTTTATAATAAAAAAGTAATAAAGTACCGTTGAATTTTTTCATAACAAACCAAGTAAACCATTAATTATCTCAAAACAGGAATAATATGAGTTACACCAATGTGCTCTAAGGGGCTAATTTACTAAAGCCTATTTTTCTGACAGTACTTTATAATACTCATGCCAACAAAAATGCTGATTAAAAGCTTAGAAGCCAACTGCTCTATCATATATGTGCTCTTCCCTCAATCAGGAATGATTGGCCTGTAGAGGAACAGAATCATGTGACACTGGCTAGGCACTTAGGTCATGTACTACAATAGGAGAATGTGTTCAAATGTACAATTTGGGCCAAAACAGTATGATGAAGGACACATGTAAATAGACCACTTGGTCCTATATCCAACAATTTAAAAAATAATTTGAAAGTTAACACATGAATTATTGCTAATCAATAGTATATGTCAGTTAGAAATTAAAATATTCAAATTTTTAATGAATAAGCTGCATTTACGTCAGAAGAAGCAAGTGAGATAACTATGAATCAGAGAATATATATTATGATGACACTAAGTAACCTGATTTTTTTTAAAAAACTGTACAGAGTATATTCTCAAACTCAATTACTGTAAATAAGTTATGAAGTAAAGGAGTCATCATCA
Source organism: Schistocerca serialis cubense (assembly GCF_023864345.2). Lineage (NCBI taxonomy): Eukaryota > Metazoa > Arthropoda > Insecta > Orthoptera > Acrididae > Schistocerca > Schistocerca serialis. The sequence goes on from NC_064638.1 coordinate 308,424,321, forward strand.
GGCACATGAACAAGATGGAAAACTTTGCTAGCTATTGAAAGAATCCTTTTTGGAGCTAGAGTGTAAACACACACACACACACACACACACACACACACACACACACACACACACAGGTGTGACTTGTGCCAATGTAATACATTGTGCCAAGATTGCAGTTCTGCAGCTTGATAAATGTATTGGGTGGAAAGGAGGAGGGGAGGAGTTTGGTAGGGAGGATTAGGTCAGGTGGTTGATGACTGGAAGGGAGGCAGCAGCTGTGAAGGACAGAAATGTGGCACAGAGAGGCAATACAGACAGGTAATAGGAAAGCAACAAAGGCAAGAGCACCAGTAAGTCTGTGTAGTGCATGGCGATGATGAAATGGACAAGTATATTGGGAGTGGTACAGGAAAGGGGAAGGGGAGACTGTGGCAAAGAGGGTGTGTGTGAAGGTTGAGTGAAGTTAGTATTGTGAGACGGAGTGGAGGCCAGGATTGAGGCAGGAAGATTACAGGAACAAAGGATAAGTCCCATCTGTGTAGCTCAGAGAAGCTCGTTTTAAGGGTTGAGAACCAGAAGATATGGGTTGTGAAAATCCATCAAAATTGTTCATGCTGGGCTCAACAGTGTGTTCCACCCAATATTATCATTGGCTGGAACAGCTGAAGCATATCCTTCAACAATTGATCACAAACCATGGAAATAGGGAATATGCTACGCACAATCCTTCCCATCCGTCCAACAATCAACGCAGTGTCTTAGTGTATCCTTATTACGCACCCACACCCAATTCTTTGTCACATGATTTATATTCCTGTGGAAAATACAAGTGCAAAAACTGTCTGATACACCTACCCAGTACATCCTTCTCCAGTTCCACCACACACCCATTCTATCGCATTAGAGAAAGGGCCACCTATGTATGTGGTCAGGTCATATACTAGCTTTGCTACAATTTCTGCATCACACTTTATGTGGACATGCCCACCAAACAGCTATTCACCCAGATGAGCACCCCCACCAACTGTGGCCAACAGCAGAGTAACAATTATTAAGCAATTTTTCCCCAACTGTCAATTTGCAGAACTGCAATCTGGGCACTGTGTTTTCAACAGGCACAATGAAGCTGTCTGTGCATGCACACAGGTGTGTGTGTGTGTGTGTGTGTGTGTGTGTGTGTGTGTGTGTGTGTGTGTGTGTGTGTGTGTGTGCACGTACATACTATATTGTAATTGTTTCCTTCACACCTAAGTTATTTACATTCTACCAGGACTATATTGTAATTGTTTCCTTTACACCTAAGTTATTTACATTCTACCAGGACTTTCCATTACCACAATTATTGCAAATGTTTGCCGAAACTCACTGCTATTTAACAAATTAATGTAATATGAACAATTCATTATATTGAATTTTCTTTCCCACAACTAGTTTTTAATAAGAACAATTTGAGGATTCCTAGTAAAAGTCATACTCTTTTTTTCATCATGCTGCTATCTACTTCATTTCACCCTTGCAGTATCAAGAGGGTGGGGAGGAGTGGAACAGATACTTTGTGCCCAACTTCTGAAAATATTGTAATCTACGTATATTTTATAATTTAAAATTTAAAAAAATATTTATTGGTTTTAATGAAGTCTTCTACCACATTCCATAAATGTTGTAAGTCCTTATGTTAAATTTAACCCATAAGTTTAAGTCTCAGTGGCAGATGGGCCATTTCACAATGAATGTCATATTCAATGTTTTCAGCTTCAGGATGCCCTTACAAATCAGTATCTCTTTAAAATGTATATGTTGAGTAAAAGTCAACATTAAATAACAAATTTTGTATTTATAAAATTATTTTTTGTGGTGGTCACAAAGCAAATCCCTCCCTATCCCCAACCCCTCCACCCATCAGTAATATGCATTACTGAAAGTGTGTTGATATTTATAAGTGTGCATTAAAAGATTCTACTTCAATATTAATATCATAGCTGACAGCAATGATGTGTCCAAATTCAATGACTTAATAAAAAAAGACTTTGGCTTCAAAGCAACCTTCATGCAACCCACTAGAATAAATGCACAGTCAGCAACCTGTATTGATAATATTTTAACAAATTATGTGTTTTGAAGACGTTAATAAATTTTGCTTAGATTTAGGAATCTCTGACCACTCCGCATTATTCATTGAACTACCAAAACTCTATAAACAAATTTCATGTAACAAAAGCCACATGAAAAGGAACTTCAATGAAAAAAACCTAACTGTATTTAGCAATAAGTTAAGAGAGGTTGAATGGCCTTACGACAGCTGTATCTCAAGTAGTACTAACTTTAACAAATTTCTTGGTAGCTTTCTTGAAATATTTAATGAAACTTTTCCACTGAAAACCAAATGTAACAAAACGACTAGGAAGATTAAATGGATAACTCAGGGTATAAAAATTTCTAGAGCCAGAAAGAGGCAACTACATAATGAACTGAAATATAACAAAAACAGACATTTTGCTGTGTATGTGAAACATTATGAAGCCATATTCAAAAAAGTTGTAAAGGCAGCAAAACAAATGGCAAACAATAAGTTTATTTTACAACATAATAGTAAGACAAAGGCAGTGTGGTCTGTTGTCAAATCAGAGTTAGGTGTTCAAGTCAGTAGTAATGAAATAACTAAGATTAAAGTAGATGATAATGTTGTTGTAAACCAAGCTGAAATATCAGAGTGTTTAAATGAATTCTTCATAAATGTAGCAAAGTCAGACGTTGATGTAGCAGGATATCAGAGTAAAGTAAATCTCTTTGGACTCGACCAAGAAGCTTAGTATCTCACAGATTTTAAAAACGTCACAATAAATGACGTGAAAAATGTTATGTTGTCATTAAAAAATAAAAATTCTGCTGGGTGGGATGGGACACCAAGTAAAGTGATTAAAGCAGTATATGACATAACAGTACCCCTGCTAGCTAAAAGAATCAACCAATCTTTTGAACAGGGGTGCTTTCCTGATGTGTTAAAATATGCCGAAGTGAGACCTCTGTTCAAGAAAGGGTCGAGGGAAGTTATGGGAAACTATCACCCTATTTCTATTCTCCAAATCCTGTCAAAAGTGTCAGAGGAAGTAGCTCCAAATCAGATCAAAAATTTTATCATAAAAAATGATATTATTGTAAGTAACCAATTTGGATTCCAAAAAGGAAAAAAACACACTGGATGCAGTAAGTAACTTTATTGAAAAGATCTGCAAACCATTGGATCAAAGGAGTAGAGTTGCAGGTATCTCATGCGATCTTTCAAAAGCATTTGACTCGGTGAACCATGACTTGCTTATCTACAAATTAAACAAATATGGGATTAAGGACAAAGCTCTGAAATGGCTCACATCATACTTGCACAACAGAAAGCAAAGGGTAAGTGTTACATCAAATGCAGTGAATTATTATTCTAAATGGAGTACAGTATCACAAGGTGTGCCTCAAGGCTCCATTTTGGGATGATACTTCTGTTTTAATTGAAGACGATGCAGAAAAAATTCAGAGCCCCATTGTGAGCACAATAGGTACTCTAGAAAACTGGTTCCAGTTAAATGGCTTGAAACTGAACATTGCAAAAACCAATATGGTACATTTCAAAACCAAACATTTGAAATGTGTGGATCTTAAAATACATCACCACAACCATCCTATGGAAGAAGTTAACACAGTCCAATTCCTAGGACTAAATGTGGACAATAACTTAAACTGGAGTACACATATTGAGTTCCTATCAAATAAACTAAGCAGCTTTGCATTTGCAATGCAAATACTAGCAAACTCAACTGACATGAGTACACAAAAAATAGCATATTATAGTTATTTTGAATCTGTCATTAGGTATAGTATCATTTTCTGGGGAAACTCAATTAGTGTATCTCGAATACTGAAACTGCAAAAGAAAATTAAAAGATACATGTGTAGTGCACAACAAACAGAATCTTGTCGCCCATTATTTCGGAACCTGCAAATCCTAACAGTTCCCTCCATATACATTTATGAAATTATAATCTTTGTACACAGCAGACAAAAATTATTTGAGGAAAATCATTTTAACCACACATACAACACAAGAAATAAAAATAATTTTATGTTACCCACACACCATCTGAAATTATATGCACGAACTCCACAGTATATGGGGATGACAATATATAACAAGCTAATGGGCAAAAATATATTTAATATGAAGCCAGAGAGTCTAAAAATAAGGCTACAGCAGACTCTATGGGAGAAATGCTACTATTCAGCAGAAGAATTCATAGAGGATGACATGATAATTTGAGCAAGGGGTAATTAATTGTTAGTCTTTTATTGTATGTGTAACAAAATTGTATTATTATTATTATTATTATTATTATTATACCATTTGTTAAAATCAGTTGTTGTAATTAATTGTTAGTTTTTTATTGTATGTGTATTTTTATACTGTATTATTGTTATGGTACCATTTGTTAAAATCAAGTGTTGTACGTATATGGTAAAACTTTACCAAAATTTTGACGTGTCTCCTGTACCTGAATCAAATGATTTAGATTATGTACATTATGAGACTAATAAACCACAATTCACAAACACACATGACTGCCAACTCTGTCTGCTTAAGGAAAGGGATTTGTGAGCAGGCATGGATAAAGATACTGCACAGGTTCGGTGGGCAGTGGAATACAATTGTGGGAGGGATGAGAAGGGTGATGGATTGGTATATTCCTCATTTCAGAGCATAATGAAACATAGGATCCTGGCAGATCATATGATTCAGTTAGTCCAGTCCTGAGCAGTAATGAGTTATGAGGGGAAAGTACCTTCGTGGCCAGCTGGCAGGTACGAAGTAGAGATATTACTTGTGGCTGGTAGGTTTGATGTGGACACAGGTAGTGATGTAGCCATCCTTGAGGTAGAGGTAAGCATTAAAGAAGGTGGCTTGTTATGTTGAGAAGGACCATGTGAAGCGAATGAAGGGGGATATGCTGAGGTTTTGGAGGAGTTTGGAGAGGGTGTTTGCACCCTCGATCCAGATCATGATGTCCTCAATGAATCTGAAGCAAGTGAGGGGTTTGGGATTCTGGGTGGTTAGGAAGGATTCCTCTACATTGCCTGTGAGTAGGATAGCACAGGATGGTGCCATGCAGGCGACCATTGCTGTATAATGGATTTATTTGTAGGTGATGCCTTCAAAGGAGAAGTAATTGCAGGTGAAAATATAGTTGCTCATGGTGACCATGACGGAGGTTGTACATTTGAAAACAACCAGGCATTGGAAAAGGTAGTGTTCAACAGGTGCATGGACATTGGCATTAGGGAGATAGAGCAGAGGGAGATGGTATCAAGAGTGGTGAGCAGGGTGTTGTGTGGTAAAGGACAGGAACTGTGGAGAGTCAGTGAAGGAAATGGTTGGTGTCTTTTATTTAGGAGGATAGGTTACAACTAATTGGCTGAAGGTGTTGAACCACAGGAGCAGAGATTCTCTCAGTGGGCGCACAGTAACAAGCCACAATGGGGCATCTTGGGTAGTTGGGTTTATGGTCTTTAGTGTGATGTGCTGAGGTTTTGGAGGAGTGTGGACAGGGTGTCATCCTCGGTCCAGATCATGAAGAATTCCGCAATGAATGTGAACCAGGTGAGTGCGGGAACTGGTACAAATAACACGAGAGAGAGACTCAGAGGAGAGGTTGTGGTGTGGGTCTAAGGGTTTGAGATCCTCTTGGACTGGTGAGTTGTAATATAGTGATTCACAATACTGTCATTACTCCATCCTGGACTTTCCACTGTTTGGTTTTGCCTAGTGGTTGTTCCTCCATCCCAAAACCCAGTGCTATTCTCTAATACATTACTTCACTCAGTGTGCATCCTTTTCTGTCTCTTCTTTCCTGTGTCTTTCACCTGTTGCTTTCCAAACTGCTCAAGCTCTGACTTATAAGCGACACTGTAACAACCATCTCGTGCACACACAACACTTGGCTACGTGACTGTGCTGATTGTTGGTGCAGCATCTCATGTCCCACATTATTCCTGCCAATATAATTAACCCTGGACCTTCAAACTAATCATACTTCCTCCCTCACTCTTCCATATTTTCATGCATATTTTCCATACCTTCCCTGTACCACACCAACTTGTAGAACTTTGATCTACCAACCCCATCCCTTTTCTTTCTCTTCCCTTATTCCAAACACTGGCTTGCACTCCACTCATCATTTTTTCTCTTTTACGTGATTGTGTTTCCATGTCGATATTAGTTCATTTTCCTCTTTCAACATCAGCATTACTCTGTCAGATTTTACCTTTTCCCCCCATACATCATCAATTCTGTACTTTTTGTGGTTTTCTCCATGTATTTTTACATAGTTTACATATTTTACCAGCTTTCCCCGTGTATTTTTACATATTCTACATATTTTTAGGTGTATTTTATCCTCCACCATGGATCCTTGCTCCTTCCATCTGCGGCCATTTAGCAATGTTTCCCTACCCCTAATCAGAACCCACATACTGTTCCTGTGTTGTTGTCTAGCACATGGAATCCCACCCCCTGCCCAAATGGCCTTACCATCAAATTACCCACCTCTGGCTGCAACCCTCTATTTGTTCAAATTCCGCCAGTTCATAACCCTCACCAACCTAGTCCGACAAAACCACGCAAATCAGTCTTAAATCTCCTTGCAATACCTCCTCTCCATCCGTACAATTCTACTGCTCTCCAATCCCAAATTCCCGCACCCCATCTCTCACACCAAAACACTTGTCCTCCAGGAACTGGAGCAGCATGCACAATGCCATCTCAAAAAAACTCTCCAACCTGTTCACCTCCTACTCTTAGCTTGGACTACCACTATGCACCACCTTTACAACCACCTCCAAAGGTTCCCCACATTACCACATAGCCAACAAACCCAACCTCACACATCTACTACATTTACCACACCCTCAAAAACTCACTCCCACAACCATACAGAATCTAGGACCAATAGCCTTAGTCCCACAGAAGCAATAGTCATTTCCAAAGCCCTTACCTTTTGCCCCACTCCAAAATTCAATCAGTTTGGACTAGTTAAAAACCTTCTCTCCTCCTCCAGTCCCACAGTGGAAAAGCTTTTTTGCCAACAAACCTCTTAACCACAGTAAAACCCAAACAACTCTGTCAGACTCATGCTGTAGTGTTTTGAGAATTTCTGCATAAATTCCAGAACCACTCAGCCTTCTACCGTCTTGAACACATGATATTTCAGATATGAGTGTGAGAGAGCGGAATCCTACCTAATGCACATCACACGTCTGTGTATGCAGGTTTAAATTCAGTCGCAGGAAGAATGTAGATGCAGCAGTCGAACAGCACCAACTGTTGGGCAATCCATGGATGTTTAGTGAGTGTGTATGAGAGGACCATGGAGAATTTATGTAACTCTGTACTAATAGTATGAGACAAGAACTCTTAAAAAACTTTTGTCTTAGCCTTGCTGAAGGGAAGGTGTGTATTCTGTTTCTCTCGTATGTAACTTACTATGTTTCTAATGCTTGGAGACACGAGAAGCTTACGAAACTGTATTTATTTATGTGAAGTGTGGAATTTGTAAAATGTCCGAAGTTAAAATATATGTGGAGCAAATTAAACTTGGTATGTCTACTTATTTTTATAGGTAGATAGAGTCTTCAGAAATTCCTGTACCTAGCTGCATACTTTGGGAGAAGAAGTGAAAGAGAGTTTGCAGCAGTAGGCCAGCCAGCAGGAAAGGTTGGCCGAACATCTCAAGTAAGTCGTCTCGTAAAAGAAGTGGAAGTTTGCGTACATACTTCAACACTTTAGGTCGTCCAAAGCATTAGAATATCACTCCTCCATCCAACCATGATCAAGCCCCACTGCTCCCAACTGCATACAGAATTACTTAACCTCAAACCTTGCCTCATCATCATTCCCTAAGTCCCTCAAGATTACAGCTGCAGAAAGAACCACAACCCACCACTTAAAATCTGATCCTGATCTTACGTAGAATCCTACCAGCACATGAAGGTTCAACAACTGTGGTTCTGAACCACAGAGTTTACCTGGGGAATTGATGCCACCAGCTTACACATTCCTCCATCTAAAAATCCAGCCACAGTGACCCCACACCAGAAATTTAACAGGATCTCCAGTCCCTCCTCAAATCCTTAGGCCCATCCCACAACATCTCCCTGAGTCTCCTCTCTCCTCATCCCTCAGAGCCTTGCACTTCTAGCTTCTACATGCTTCTTAAAGTCCATAAACCCAACTACCCAGGTCACCCCACTGGGAGAAACTATACTTCTGTGGACCAACAGCTTTACTCCATTACCTGTAACCTACCCTTCTATATAAAAGACACAAACCATATCCTCCACCAACTCTTCACAGTTCCTGATCTTTTATCACACGGCAATCTCCTTGTCACAATTGATGCCATCTCCATCTACACTAACATCCCTGATGCCCATGGTCTTGCCACTTTTGAAAACTACCTTCTCCAATCCCTGACTAACTCCAAACCAAACACCTCCTTCCTGGTCACCATGACCACTCCTTCCTGGTCACCATGACCAACTGCATCCTCACCCAAAATTACTTCTTCTTTGAAGGCATCACCTGCAAACAGATCCATGGTACAGCAATGGCACCCGCATGGCACCATGTTATGCAATCCTATTCATGGACCATGTAGAGGAATCCTTCCCAACCATACACAATCCTAATCACCTCACCTGCTTCAAATTCATTAATGAGGTTTTCGTGATCTGAAGCAAGGGTGAGGACCTATTGTACACATTCCTCCAGAACTTCAACATTTTCTTCACCATTCGCTTCATCTGGTCCTCCTCAACCCAAAAAGCCACCTTCCCACCTTGTCGACATCCACCTCAAGGATGGCTACATCAGTACCTCCACCTTCAGGGTGATTTTTCCCACTGTATACAAACTCTAGGGATTGATCGATGAGAGGATATGGAACAAAAAATGTCTAATTAACTTATTCTGGAAATGAGTGGTTTCCAAGCTGGAGACCATCTATTCAATCATACATTGTTACAGAGATTGTGGTCTAATGTGTGCTGTACCATGCAGCCACATTTGAAAATGGTTTCTATGTGCCTCAATGCATGCCATAGATGTTCTGTCTCACACATTCACATCAGTCAGGCTGCAACTGAACGGTGCCAAAGGCAACATGAATATGCTGCTCCAGTGTCTCTATCTGGAATGGACTCTGCATATACGATACTTTTGAGACGGCCCCATAATCAGAAATCGCATGGGTTGGGTTGCAGTGAAACAGCACGCCACACAACTGGACCACCTCATCCGATCCAGTGACCAGGTAATACACAATAGAGATGCCTCTGGACATTAATGGTGAAGTGGGCGGAAGCACCACTATGTAGCAGCCACATAACCCTTCGAATCGTCAGTGGCACTTCTTCCAGCAGGGGAGGCAGTTACCTACAAGAAATGCGACTAGTTCCAGCCTATTAGGTGATGTGGAAGGAAGACGGGTCCAAAATATGGTCACCAACTATCCTGCAACACACATTCTGTTTGCATTGATGCTGATGATTTGCTGTCACCATACACATACTATCCCACAGATGACTGTTATGAAAGCTGAAGATACCACTCCCTGTAAAGGTGGCCTCATTTGTGAATAGGATGGATTGACACAGATCCCAGAATTGTGGTTGCTAGTGACAAAACTGCTCCTGATGTGGAAAGTCTGTCACTAGTATGCCCTGTACATGCTGTATTGGTAAGGGTGGTAACAATTGTGACAGAGAATGTTCCATCTTGCATGTGCTGGTGGGCCAACTTCCTGGTCCTCACACAGCAGTAGCCTTCCACAGTGTTAATCACATTTTCCTCCAAGCCTGATGTCCAAACACTTTGGGTACCTCTTTCATGATTTTCTGCTTCCTGAAACAACCCTGTCTCAGAACAGTGAAACACTGTTGCAAACATTGAACGCTGTGGTTGTTGTCTGCAGGGGTAGGTCTCCTGATACAACCATTCTGCCCACTGCCCATTTCCATTTGCCTTTCCATAAGTCAGCACCATGCTGACAAGCTCTCAATGGAAATACAGAGCCACTGTGTACAACACTGTATCACATCCAGTACAAGGTGAGTCACCAGGAGAAGTGAATCAGACCAATGTTACCAATTACTATGGTTGGAGAGAGTGCTTGTGGAAGATGTAATGGGAACAGTACCACCTTCCAGGAGAAAAGCATGCATACTGTAACTATGGCTGCATGGTATAGCACCTATTAGACTGCAGTCTCTGCAACAAAGTATGACTGAGTAAATGGTCTCTAGCATGGAAACCACGCATTTCCAGACGTAAGTACATCAGACCTCTTTTGTTCCATATCCTCTCATTGATCAGTCCCTAGAATGTGTACATGGTGGAAAAAAATCACCCTGTATATCAGATCTATCGTACACCAGTAGTACCTCCACTTTGACAGCTGCCACCCATTTCATAGTAAGAAGTCCCTTCAGTAAAGCCTAGCCACCCATGGCCATCACATCTGCAATGAGGAGCAGCCTCTCTCCAGATATACCAAGAATCACACTGAGGCCTTCACTGACCGAAATTATTCAGCTGGTCTTGTACAGAAACAGATCTCCCATGCCTGGTCTCACCAGTCACCTACTGCCTCCCTCACGCCCACCATCCAGCCACAAAGGAATACTCCCCCATGACTCAGTGCAACCCAGAGTTAGAGCAACTGCATCATGTTCTCCATCAGGGTTTTCACTACTTCTCATCATGCCCTGAAATGAGGAATATCCTGCCTGCTATCCTTTCTGCTCCTCACACAGAGGTATTCCACCACCTACCAATCTACACAATATTCTTGCCCACCCATACTCCACCCCTGCTTCCAACCCATTGTCTTATGGCTCATACACCTGCTGTAAATCTAGATACAAGACGTTTCCTGCCATCACACCCTATTCCAGTCCGGTCCCAGGGCATCTCCTAGCCCATCAAAGGCAGGGATACCCACAAAGACACTTAAGTGATCTACAAACTAAGCTGCAACCACTGTGCTGTGTCCTACATGAGCTTGACAAACCTCATGCCTGTCTGCCTGCATGAATGGCCAGCGACAAACCATGGTCGAGAGACAGACGCAGCATTCAGTTGCTGAACACGCTGTCCAACACAATGTACTTGACTTTAATGATTGCTTTACAGCCTGTGTCATCTAAATCATTCCTATGAACACCAGCTTTTCTGAAATGTGCAGGAGGCCACTCTCCACGGAATACACCCAATGTTCCCATATGCCCCTGACATCAACTTACACTATCCCCTATCCTTCGATTATGTATCCCCTACCTTGCTTCCACTTTAGGATTACACAGCCTTCTATTCTACCAATGCACCCACTACCCTTTTCCCCTCCTCTACTTCCCTCTTTTTGTGCTCACGTTCCCCCACCCCATCTCTCACACTTCCCAACTGCTAGCAGCCGTACACTGCCCCCACCATGCCCCCGCACACTCCCAGAAGCAGCACTACACTTTCCTCCACCCCTACCCTGTTATTCCATCCCCGCACCACTCCAGCCTTCTTCTTACCCTCAATCACTCACAGATTGCTTTTTCCATCAGGTGCAGTTGCAGTTCGCAGGCCACCATCAGAGGTCAGAGATGTGGTCACAGTGGTGCACCCAACCACATCTCTTACCTCTGATGGTGGCCTGCGAACTGCAACTGTGCCTGATGGGAAAAGCAATCTGTGGGAGATGGAGGGTAAGGAGGACGCTGGGGTTGGGCAGGTTGTCCATGACCATTACACCTGCAATGAGGAATAGCCATCTCCAAATATACCAAAAATCACACTGAGGCCTTCACTGACCAAAATTATTCAGCCAGTCTTGTACAGAAACAGCACGTAGGTGTGTGTGTGTGTGTGTGTGTGTGTGTGTGTGTGTGTGTGTGTGTGAGTGCGCGCGCGCACACGCTTTCTACTTCAGGACGCCTTTTGGTTGAAAGCTTAAATGTATAGCAGTCTTTCTGTTGTGCCTGTCTGCAACTCCACTTCTCCTCCATATGGTGAGTAGCAATCTATCCTTTTCATAATATAGTTGCCATTAAGTACAGCAAACAAAAATTAATTATTTTTGGCTTGACAAAAATAGCACAAATACATATAGATTTTCAATTATTTTAAACCTTGCAGATATTTGTTTTCTAACATTGTTTTCACAATACCTCTAGAGACTTTAAATAGAATAATATATATAAAATATAATAATAATATATTTACTGACCCAATAGCCAAGCCAGCAATCTGTCAGATTCCTTGAAGTTTGCATCCCTGTCACTGATAATAGCACTGCAACTGCCAAGAAATGGCCTACTGCTTTCCAGTAGCTAGCATACACATTCCATGCCACTGCACCTGTCTCTCTCTCTTCTTCCTCTATTGTGTGTTCCTCATTCTGTGACATTACCGTAAGATCCTTCGTATCTCCAGTGTCTCCCATGGAGTCAATAGGAAGTACCTCTGATTCCTCTTTTTTAAATTCTTGTGCATCAAGTTCACTCATGACTTCATCTGGTGACCCTGAAACGATTTATTAAAATGCATTAGTCAGTGTAATCAAAGAATAATTCTCTTGGTTAATAAACATATAGTTCATAGACTAAAAAAAAGATAAGAAAGGAGAAACATGTGTAAGTCACTTGACTGCAGGCACAACCAAATTAATGAAGGCTGGATAAAAGACACTGACAGGTTGTAAAAACCTGCATGTACTACCTTCCTCAGTAAAGAACTAAGCTCCACAGTGACCAGGGAGAAGCTCACTTACACTTAATCATTAAGGTCCTATATCAGCAGCATGGCAAAGTGCCAAAACGTGGTACTAGTACTCAAGTTACGTGTGGTAAGTTTTTCAACTTTTTTAAAATCACTTTGGGAATAAGGAGTAAGATGGATGAGCAAGTAAGGCTTTTAAAGAAGAGGAAATTTTGACTATAAATATAACAATAAGGAAGAAGGTGAAGAGTTTCATTTTCAGCACACATTTCAACATTGGGGATAATTTTTTGTTGTTTCTCATGTTATCAGTTTTTACTTAAATGTTTCATTGCTCTTCTTGAAAATATCATTTGTATTACACATATTAATTATATTTGTGTTGCCTTATGCAAGTACATTCAAGAAAAAGCCTTGAATACAAGAAGAACATCACACACACTGTAACACAAAGTATTATATTATAGGGCTGTCTTTTATTCATCTTTTATGCCAACAAATATAGTTTTTTATCCCATTAGCCTACATTATTTCAAACTCCAATCAAGCCGAGAAAAATAGTTATGGAAAATGAAGTCACATTGTCTACTTCCTTTTCAATCCAGAATATTTGATTCTCTTTTTGTAATTTGTATGTCACTGTAGTCTTACTCTGTACATTTATTAACAAACCAATACATGCAAATTCAATTCACTACTTGAGTGCTGTCAGTACTATTGCTGTCAATAACTACCTTGAATTCATAAAACTCAGTTAAGTGATAACCGACATAAAATCATTGTTCCTATACTGGTGAGCTGATTCTGGCTGCTGGCTGGGGCAGTTGTGCACAGTGCACAATGCCAGGATAGAGTGGATCGGGATTGGGAGACAGAACAGACAAAGGGGAGACTGAGGTGAAGAGGGTGTGGATAGAGGATGAGTGAAGTTAGTGTCTTGGGGTGGGAGTGGATGTGGATGTGGAAAACAATCTCAGAAAACTAACACACCTGCTGTACATAACTAACTGGGACAAATTATTTAAAAAATGTGATCCCAGTGCCCAAACAGTTTATGAAATATTCTACAACTACTTAATAGGTATGTTAAAAGCTCATCTTGTTCCAAAGAAATATCATAAAACAAGAAAGGGTCATTAAAGGGCCTTGGCAAAGTAAATAATTCTAATGAAATGAAGGACCTCGAAGTAATCAGTAAGAAACAGCTACAGAATATAATGTATTTTATAAGTGTAAGTATAACCATAGTATTAAGTCCGACGTTTTGCAAAAGCCATCATTACGATGGCACCACGCAAAGAAAATGTATATAAATAAATAAACTGTATAAGAATGAGCTTCAATTGGCTAAACAGAGACACAACAGTGATCTCATAAAATATAGTAAAAACCCCCAACTTGGTCAGTAATTAATACCATGAAAGGTGAAATCAGAAACTTTGTTTCAAAGAAGTATGCCACAGTGAAGTTTAAAATTGTCAAAGAAATGAAAAATTCATATAGTACTGATATTTTTGATATATCAAACAGTTTACTGAAAGAAATAATACATTACATTGCAACACCATTAACATGTTCTATAAACTTGTGTCTCATAGAAGGTTTTTTTTCTGATCCTCTCAAACTATCAAAGGTGACTCCAGTCTTTATGAAGGGTAGCAAATCTGATCCAGCAAACTTCAGACCAGTTTCTTTTATTCCAGTATTAGCCAAAGTCTTTGACGGAATAATGTATCAGCAGATTTATTAGTACCTACAACTAAATGATATCTTAAGTACATCAGAGTTTGCTTACAATACGGAAAAGTCAACTCTTAACGAGGGACATTTTAGTAGCATTTGAGGACTATGTTCACATACATACAACCTTATGTGATCTGAGCAAGGCCTTTGACTGTGTTGACCACTCTGTTTTGCTGTCTAAACTTGAGTACTATAGAATATGTAGCAAAATTTAAAAGTCGTCAAATCATACCTTAGTAAAAGGAAGAAAGTGGTGAGTTCAGAAAGTCATCTTTCAAACACACTTGAGGTTCAACACGCAGTGCCACAAGTATCTAAATTAGGATCACTTCTATTCCTTGTACATATACATGACTTACTGGGAAACACAGATGTAAAATCAATAGGTATGCAGATGATACAACTGTAGTGCTTTGAGAATTTCAGAGTAAATGTGAGTGTATGCTTTCCCGGCGTATACAGCTGGCGAAGAGTTCTCGGGCTTCCATCCGGGTGGCGGTGTCTTCAAACAGCGACGTTTCGACGAGTGACATACTCATCATCTTCGCCAGAAGATGATGAGTATGTCACTCGTCGAAACGTCGCTGTTTGAAGACACCGTCACCCGGCTGGAAGCCCGAGAACTCTCCGCCAATTTCAGAGTAAATTCCAGAACCCCTCAGTCTTCCACCGTTTCGAACACCCAATATTTTAGAGGTGAGTGGAAGAAATGAATACACCCTACTGAACATCGCCTATTTGTATGTGCAGGTAAAAACACAGTTACAAGAAAAAGATGGACCCCGGGGCCGAACGGCGGCAGACAAGTACCTGCTGTACGGTCCACAGAGTTTCCGTGTACGGGTAGAGAAGAACAAGAAAAGTTTATGTAGTATTTCGTGCTCATTAGTGTCTGTGTTGATTGTAGAAAGACTAATGAACAATTGAATATAGATTTCTATGTACATTCACATATTGGACTTGCTTGAGACTAGAGACTTTTAACTTAATTCATGTCTTGGCTGTGAATGAAGCAAGACAAATGTATGATGTTCATAAATTAATTGGTTATCAAACCAATGATATCTGAATATGTGTAAACGAGTCTAATGTTTAAGGACTAAGTTAGCTTGCAGAATTTGTTATCTGTGGATGTTGAAAATATAAAGTGATTGAACTGAAAAGTATTCTACGAGTACCCAAATTATTTCAAGGATAGAGAAGTAGTTTAATAAATTCCTTTAACCAGCTATAGTCTTTGGAAAAGAAGCTTTTGGGAGACTGACTTAGCTGATTACCCAGAGAAGAGGATCAGCTACACACAACGTGCAAGGTAACTGACTTGAGAGACATGTGAGCCTTGTAACCCAATACCACTGTCTCTTGTCGTCCAAAAAATGTTAGAACATGGCAACCCAAGAGACAGGACCCGAAGAAAATGGGAATTTTAAGACAGAAATGGGAGGAAGATATTATGAGTTGCCATAGCAACCAGGCCTAACAAGATGTGAGAACTGTTTCCAGTAATTGTACTGAGTCCAACAAACCAATGGAAGAAAGAGGTGAGTGCAACATAGTAAAAGACGTGAGAAAGTAATAGCGAAAATGAAAAAACTGAAGAGAAGACCTCAACCTTTTGACTCAGAAGATTGGGTGTGGAGAGTAAGCCATCTTCACACACGTATATCGCGCTGGTGCAGTAACCAGCCACCGACGCCGACTGCACCAGCTGCTGCTCACCAGTGCTGACTCGTGCCCACTTGCTCACGACGACGCTGAAACCAACATTCAACACTGCCGGCACCAGTGCTGTCCACCAGTGCTGATTACACATTCGCTCACCAACGCAGCTAGAACTCTATGCCAGGAGAGTGGAAAACAATAATTGTTTGGTAAAGTTGAAGGAACTGTGCATGATATACTGTTAGTGTAGTTATTGTACACAGTGGTGAATTTTCTATAGATGATTACTAGGTCTAAGATCAATAAAATTATGGATCAAGAACAGTAACTAGCAGAACTAGTCACAGCTATTAAAGTGACTAGGGAAATGCCAGACTTGTCTGAATTAGTGAATTTAATTAAAGCCAAGTGAGCAGATTCAGCAGCTGTAAATGATCAAATTGCTGCTTTAAGAAAAGAGATCGGCTCAGTACACTCTAGATTAGATTAGATGCTAAGTTAGATGACCAGAAGGCTGATTCAGCCACTGTAAGTGAAAAATTAGATGCTCAAGGTGAAATTTTAAGTAATCAAAATGAAACCTTGAACTGTCAAGGAGTAAATACAGTTTTATTAAAGAATGAATTTGATTCATTAAATAATAAGGTAGAAAATTTAACCAGAAACAGGATGAGCAACTTCAAGATTTAACTAAAAAATTAGCATTTGACATTGAAGATAAATTTAATAATGTAGTAACGGAACTTGTTGAAAAATTAGGATAATTTCAAAGCGTATGCAATGTTACATTTGATGTTGTAAATCAGAGTTTGCACACCCTGAAGGAGAGTGTTGAAAAACAGGATAAGCTAATTCGTTTTGTCCAATTGCAAATTGAGGCCTCAGTGCTCAAACTGATACTGTGGAAAAAGATTTTAAAGAGAAATTAGCAACATCAGATACCTTAAATATAAGCAGTCTGGAGGAACAAGTAGAAGAGATGATAGACAGAAAGGTGGCCAAGACGGTAACCACTAACAATGATTCTTCAGATTAGCTTTGGAACTTAATGATATGAAGAAATGCATAGCTAGTTTTTGGAAAGAATTCAAACTTATAAAGGATAAGGTAGACAAAAAAGTTACTCCTTCTAATATGGTGTTAACCAGTGAGGCAATAACCGACCTACAATGGGGAGCAAATTCTTGACTATCCTGGCAGTTTCCAAAGTTTAAGACAGACGGGGACGTACACCCAACTCATTTTCTGAAATGGTTTAACCAAGCCTTGCCGAAACACTGGGAAGACTCAAAAAAGATAGAATTAGTGGTGGATGTGGTTTTTTTCAAGAATATGACATTAAAATCCAGCATATAAAAGGTTTGGAGAATATTGAAACTGACACTTTGTCTCAGCTACCGGTAGGCATTAAAGAATTAAAGCATACAGAAGAATCTGGTGTAATTTTTCCGATTAATTTTTTCCACTTAACAAGGTGCAAGAAATGGCCCAGAAAATAACAGATAACACCCAACATGATCAGCATTTTACAGATACATTTGCTATGTGTGTTAGGAAGTTGTTACCGCCTAATCAAGATGGAAGGTGGAAGATTATAGGACATAATTTGTTCTGGAGAGACAGTAAGACCACATAACACTGGTGTTTGTGTATACCGAATTTAGTAGAAAATGAGTTAGTGTGGTACATTCATAAGGGGTAAGCAGATTTCGGTGTAAAGAAATGTATTGCACATACGAATAAATTCTATTACTTTAAAAAGCTAGGACATAAAATAGCATTGGTCATTAAAACTTGTGAAATCTGTCAGAAAGTAAAAGAGGATAACACTCATGTTAAATATAAAATGTATCCAATTATTCCTAAAGCATTACATGCTCTATGTTGTTGTTGTGGTCTTCAGTCCTGAGACTGATTTGATGCAGCTCTCCATGCTACTCTATCCTGTGCAATCTTCTTCATCTCCCAGTACTTACTGCAACCTACATCCTTCTGAATCTGCTTAGTGTATTCATCTCTTGGTCTCCCTCTACGATTTTTACCCTCCACGGTGCCCTCCAATGCTAAATTTGTGATCCTTTGATGCCTCAGAACATGTTCTACCAACTGGTCCCTTCTTCTTGTCAAGTTGTGCCACAAACTCCTCTTCTCCCCAGTTCTATTCAATACCTCCTCATTAGTTATGTGATCTACTCATCTAATCTTCAGCATTCTTCTGTAGCACCACATTTCAAAAGCTTATATTCTCTTGCTGTCCAAACTATTTATCGTCCATGTTTCACTTCCATACATGCCTACACTCCATACAAATACTTTCAGAAACGACTTCCTCTGCACTTCCGCCTCGACTGACATCTCTGCCCAAACTCTTTGCCTATGAATATGTCTGCTTGTGTCTGTATATGTGTGGATGGATATGTGTGTGTGTGCGAGTGTATACCCGTCCTTTTTTCCCCCTAAGGTAAGTCTTTCCGCTCCCGGGATTGGAATGACTCCTTACCCTCTCCTTTAAAACCCACATCCTTTCCTCTTTCCCTCTCCTTCCCTCTTTCCTGACGAAGTAACCGTTGGTTGTGAAAGCTAGAATTTTGTGTGTATATTTGTGTTTGTTTGTGTGTCTATCGACGTGCCAGTGCTTTCGTTTGGTAAGTCACATCATCTTTGTTTTTAGATATATTTTTCCCATGTGGAATGTTTCCCTCTATTATATTCAATCCTTATATATAGATATATGAAAGTCCTAGCTTCAATATTGTGTGCAATGCTCAGATAGTTATTATCAAAACAAACAAAAAAAGGAAAAGGAAAATCTAAGTATTAAGTACACAAGGACTAAAAGAAATATATTGTATATTGATTGAAATATAAATTAGTGTTGTATAGATATTAAGGTACATGATGAATATGTGTAAAATATCTCATGTTTGAGATAAAGGGAGAGGTATGTAGTGCTTCGAGAATTTCGGGGTAAATTCTAGAAACACTTGGCTCTCCACTGTCTCAAACACCCAATATTTTAATGACAAGGGTGAGAGAGCCTTTTTACTGTGCCACACATGTCTGTGTGTGGAGGAAGGACAGCTGTCACGAGGAGCCAGGAGCTGTGTCAGACAAGCAGTCCCGACAAGTGGTTACAAGCAGCACCCTAGAAGTTATATCAAAAAGTCAAAGAGTATTTGGATAATGTTCCATGGTGTGTGGTGTCATGAAGATTGTTACAGAGTCCTTGAAGATTGTTACAGAGACAGATGAGGCGTGTGTTATATAGAGACTTTTACTTTTATGTCTTGGCTCTGCATGTAACTGTATGAATGTTTAGTAGATTCTGACATTTATCTTGGAACCAGTTGGCTAGCTGGTGTTTGTACAGAATAATTGTTACTTTGGGGCAAGAGTCAAAAATATATTGTTGTTGAACTGACAAGAGCCTGCAAGTACATAATTTATTTCAAGAATATAGAGCTGGTTAATAATATTCCCCTTAACCTGATACAGTCTTCGGAGATAACCCAAAGAAGAGGATCAGCTGCACGCACAATGTGTAAGTCAACTGGAAGGGATGTGTGAGTCATGCAACCCAACACTGCACTGTCTCTTGTCGTCCAAGAAAGCATTCCGAGTTCCTAGTCTGAAACTGACTGTCTCGTGACCAAAAACCAGGCCCTTACATGTCATCACAATAATAGGTGCTGAAACAACACATTGTTTGAAGTTCAATTTACAGAAATTACAATTAAAACTTAACTCATTAAATTAATGGAATAGACTGAAAAATTACGTCTTTTTAACAGTTTCTTCTACTGCAAGAGTTAGGCCAAGTTATTTGTTTAAACCATGAAATTAACAAATATCATTAGCAAATAATACTTTTGACAAAACCATTCATTACTTTGCAATTAATTCAGGGCTAGTTTTGCTGACATGTTTTCGAATAGAGCCAAATGATACTTTAAGACTACCAGTATTTCGTCTTCCAAAGGTTTATAGTTAATACAGAATTTATATTTGTTTATAAGTCAACAATAGAATTTAACAATTACTGATTTCACCCTATAATAAAATATACTAACTGGGAATAGTTAAAATAAATTAGACAATTACATACATAAAACTAAGCACAAAACTAGATCTGGTGTTATATTCTTTAAAACTGAGGGCCAACTTTCTCTTTTATGAAAGATTAAATTCACGTATGTTAATGGTAATTAGTTAAAAGCGAAAAAATGAATTTAAGGAGGCAGATAGCAAAACAAGAGGGGAAGTAAAATTATCCCAGTTCGCTTCATCACACACCACCTGGGGATTGCTACCTGCCTGCTGGACAGTGACCAGCTAGTTACTAAAGCCAGGAGCACTTAAGCACATGGCAACACTACACGAACCCACTTTGGTGTGTGCAGATTATGGGTGTTCAGCAGGCAAGTCACAGATTCAGTATCTATAATAGCGTCAGCTTCCACCATGGAGTTGTTAATGCTCCAACATCATCCTGTCAAGACTACCTGTCAGAGGGTCCTGTCCCAGCAGTGATGAGCCGAGGGTCAAAATGGAGCCCTTCTAGTTACCAAGCCACTGGGCATCTGCCAGCACCTGACGCTGCCAGCCAGATGCCAGACTAGAGTTTGCTCCCCAGATGTCTAAGTCCTCGTTGCCTGCCACAATTGGAGCAGGCTGCCTGAACATCCCACACTCAGCTTGGCTATCTCAGTCTGCTGCATCAGCTCCTAACATAGCTCAGCCACCGGCCAGTGAAGTTTACCCCACAAGGTCAGCCTTGCCTCTGCTGAGTTGGGCATAGCAGCTGAAACGTCTCACAATAATACTTCCCCGCCAAAATCTGTGAGTTGATGTCCATCTTCCAGCACCTGAAAGATGTGGGAATGGGCTCCAAATAAGAGTTGTTGGAAATTAATAAAGGGATTCTACCATTATCAAGTGGCTTTTGACTCACCATCCCGTACCCTCTATAGTAACAACAATGACACTCAATTGAAGAACATCCATTACACAATTTTTGTTGTCTTAATTGCCTAACACTTTGGACTGGAGAGTTATTTTATCCATGAACAACAGGTGTTCACAAGGGGGAGAAGAAGGAGGTGGAGGGGGGGGGGGGGGCACAAGGGAGTAAGGGAGTACTACCCCTCTCTTGGAATTTGGGACACAGACTTTTTTGTAAATTGAAGAATCCTCATGAATTTCATCTGTGCTTCTACTAAGCTACTGGTTTGGTTTATTCTGACATTATGTTGCAGAGCATGATCAAAAATACTGTGTTGTTTGCAATTGATACATAATTTATGTTTGTTTGCCTGTCATGCTGTTTGGCAGAAAATTGTGACATTTCCTTTACTTTAGTGATGGTTTCAGTGCTATCGTAGAGTGAAGGTGGAGGCGAACCTTAGTTGAAAAAAGTAAAGCTGAGTCCCTAAACATTTCTCAATCATTTATTTGTACACAGCTTTTATCAAACTCCAGGAAATCAAAATAAACATGGTTGCAGTATAGCTGGCTGACATCCCTAGCCTGTTCCCAGAAAGGGCATCATGTCACGTCTGTCACGGCATAACCTAATCAAATTGACAGTAAACCTTTTATCCATGCACAGCCTAGACCTGTGGCAGCTTGCTGAGATGGCAATGAGTTAATTTATACAGGAGGGAGATTGTAGTAGTTGCTGAAAAACACAACTATCTTACACAGTAGGATTGCTTTTCTATACTTCATCTATGGACCTAAATCCATCAGTCTGAAAGAAAACACTAGAAGTGAAAAACAAATCTACAATAAATTTTCAAGTTCATAAAATGCAATTTCTGGAAGTTGATATATCTTCTGATTGAGAGAGTGGCAGCATCACTTAAGACACAGAAACAGAATCACAAAATTTTAAAACACAGTAGCAGGTCTGCTCAATTATGTGTCAATTTGGCAACATGAAGACTGTCTTGTCTACAAAAAATGATGTGAAAATTGGCTGTTTTATCTCTTCTAAACGCTGTCTCATGGAAGACAGAAGAGAGAGATATAAGATTTGGTAGTTCATGCAACAAACCATTGGTAAACATTTTCCCATGGTCATTTATTGGCAGTCAACAGGCTCTACATACATCAGTAATGATACAGATACCTGCATTGGTTGTAGAGTATCCTCCACATAGTACTACAAGGTGCATCACCTAGTACAGCAACATGTCATCTGCTGATACTTGGATCTTCTTCAATAGCCTCCACAATACATTTTTCTTGGTTGTGCATACTAACGAATCTGGGTCTACCTTGATCTGTAATTTTTTATGCTATAGCCAGACTGCCTACTAGAGACTGTCTTCTATCTGGAAAAGTGTCTATTTCCATTCAGGTGGCTTTTATAAAAAATTAAATTTCCCTCTTAAAACATGAACATCATATCATGGTTAAACAGGACGCTTGTCTGTTAACTCAGTTCAACAATGCTACATACTTAAAAAGTCCAAGATAAACAGTCTTCGACACATCTCCTCTGAGGATAATATGAGTGCATAAACAGATTGACTCACATTCATATTATAACAAAATGAATTTTACTAATTGATTACAAACACTAATTGATTACAAACATTAGTTGTTGAATTAACATTGAGCACATTGATCACTGACCTTAAGCTTTAATTATGACTCTAACAAGTTTTGGACATACATTTATGTGTGTTTTACTTACTTTTCTATGAACAATACACCACCAATATTTGTGAAACTATCTGCGAAAGACTCTGCAGATAGTTTCAAACTATTTAAATTATTTTCTGCTTCTCCATTTTAGAGAATCACTAGCCAATGGTATTTTATGATTGGTTATTTCTATCGATACCCATCGAAATTACTGCAATAGTTCTGTGCTTTTGTATTTCAGAATTTTAATTTACAATGTGGGGATAATGTTACTTGTATATGAGTAAAGCTATCCATTTTAAAAACTTCATACTTTCATTTCCTTAGTTGGTGATCCTTTTTTACTTGGTATACTTATTTACGAGAGTTCAAACTTTAATAGTGGCAACTATTTATTTACAGCTCGTACAAAATAGGTACGTGTTTCAAAGTTTTACTGACCTTCAGAGTAGTCACCAGCATTGTGTATAATCCATTGCCAGCAGTCACAGGATACTCTTAGCAGTGCCAGTTATGTTGACAGTTCCTGTGGCGCGGTCTATTGCCTGATGAATTTGTAGAAGTTCTGAAGTGAATGCCGTGAAGTGTTTCCTTCAGTTTAGAAATCAAGTTGAACTCATGAGGGGAATACAGTAGGTGGTATAGCACTTAGCAGCTCCATCAGTCAAACAAATCAGTAACAGCTTGCTCTGTATGTGCTAGAGCATTGTCCCGCAAAATGACAGTCAGGTTCTGCAGATAGTGTCATCACTTCTGGTCGAAGGTTGTGTTCCAAAAATGAACAGCATAGAGACAGAGGTGATGACACTTTCTGCAAGACCTAACCATCATTTTGCAGGACAATGCTCAAGCATGTACAGTGCAAGCTGTTACTGATTTGTTTGACTGCTGGGGCTGTTAAGTGTTATACCACCTACTGCACTCCCCTGACTTATGCCCTAGTAAGTTCAACTCGATTTCTAAACTGAAGGAAACACTTCACGGCATTCGCTTCAGAACTGCTACAAATTCATCGGGCAATGGACCATTCCACTCGAACTGTCAACACAACTGGCACTGTTAAGAGTATCCTACAACCTCCACAGTGCTGACAACAGGTTATACACAATGTTAGTGACTACTTTGAAGGTCAGTAAAACCAATGCTGGTGACTACTTTGAAGGTCAGTAAAACTTTGAAAGACTTATCTATTTTGTAAGAGCTGTAAATAAACAGTTGCAACTATTGAAGTTCAAACCCTCATATATACAAATATAGTATAAAATCATCAAGTTAAATAAAATAATATCAACAATCATATGAATACTGCAAGAAGATCTATTTGGTACATACAAGGATCATCTAAACACAGATCAGAACTTTATTCATTTGATTTGTGCAGAGACAAGAGTAAAATGCCTTGCTGGAGAATGTAGAGTGGCTAGCCTTGCACACAACAAACATACTCAGGTGCATCATTTTGTTATTGGTGTCAGTGAACAGGGAGTACCAGTGCCTAAAGTGTAACCTGTTACTATTCATTTTCTCACAAACAAAATTGCGTAATCAAGTGATACTCTGAAGATACTCCAAGCACAGTTCAACAATGCTTCCGTGAGTAACACCCAGGAGTGCAGTTAGACCCAGAAGTTTCAAAATAGCCGCAAGGTGACTGCTGCATTACTGTTGCCAAGTCCGCCTCACAGATAAGGATAAGCACGAATTATTTAGAAACAAAAGAGATGACTCACCAAAAGGCAGAAGTGCTGCATCATAGATAGGTACTTAAACAAAAAGTACAGAGCTTTGTTAGGTTTCAGAATGAACTTCCTTTTTCAAGCTTGTAGGAAAAACATGCACACACACACACACACACACACACACACACACACACACACTATTTGGCGGGGGGGGGGGGGGGGGGGACGACAGCTAATTACCATAGGTTTAGGCCAGGGAGGCTAACAGGAGTAAAGATTGTGCTGCAAGGATAGCTCTCATCTGCACAGATCAGAAAAATCTGATGGTAGTGGGGAGGATCCAGATGGCACCAGTTGTGAAGCAGCCACTGAAATCTCACAGGTTGTACCACTGGGTAGTCCACCTCATTTTTGGCAGCAGTTTGGCGGTGGCATTCATTCTAGTTGACAGCTGGTTGGTAGTCATACCAATGTAAAAGCCGCACAGTGGTTGCAGCAGATCTGGTATATAACATGGCTGCTTTCACAGGTGGTCCAGATGGGGTAGGATAAGCCTGTGACGGGACTGGAGTAGGTGGTGCTGGGTGGGTGGATTGGGCAGGTCTTGCATCTGGGTCTTTCACAGGGATATGATCCCTGAGGTAGGGGACTGGGGGTGGGAGTAGCATAGCAATGGAATAGGATGTTCTGGAGGTTGGGTGCATCACAGGACATAACTTTGGGAGGGGATAAAAGTATCTTGGGTATGATGTCCCTCATTTCAGGGCAAGATGATAAATAAAGCCCTGGTAAAGGACATGGTTCAGTCGTTCCAGTCCCAGGTGGTATTGGGTGACAAGGAGGGCGCTTCTTTGTGGTTGGTTCTTGGGATGGATGTAAGGACCAGATGTGTGTATGAGGATAAGGTGCGGGAGAACTGTTTGTGTATTAGGTCTGGAAGGTATTGCTTGCCTACGGAGCCCTTTGTGAGGCCTTCAGCATACTAGGCGAGGGAGCTCTCATAACTGTAGATGCATCTGCCATGAGTGGCCAGGCTGTATGGAAGGGATTTTTTGGTGTGGGAGCAGTGGCAGCTGTCAAAGTGCATGAACTGTTGGTGATTGGTGGACTTGATGTGGACCAAGGTGTGGATGGAGCTATCTGAGAGGAGGAGATCAACATCTAGGAACGTGGCACAATGGGTGGAGGAGGACCAGGTGAAGTGGATGGCGGAGAAGGCATTGAGATTGTGGAGGAATGAGGATAAGGTGTCCTGGCCTTGAGTCCAGATCATAAAGGTCACCAATAAACCTGAAGCAGATCATGGGTTTGGCAGTTTGGGAAGCTAGGAATGTTTCCTCTGGTTGGCCCATGAAGAGACTGGCATAGGAAGGTGCTATGTGGATGCCCATGGCTGTACCACAAATTTGTTTATATACCTTCCCTTCAAAGGTGAAGGAGTTCTGTGTTAGGATGTAGTTGATTAAGTGAACAAGGAATGAAGTGGTGGGTTTGTAATTTGCAAGGTGTTGGGAGAGAGGTTCAATCACGGCAAGGCCATGGGCGTGAGGGATGTTGGTGTATAAAGAGGTTGCATCAACAGTGATGATTAGGGACCAGGGAGGTAAGAGTGTGTGAATGGTGGAGATCAAGTGCAGGAAGTGGTTCATATCTTTAATGTGGGAATCTAGATTTTGGACAATTATTTGCAGATGTCGGTCAACAAGGGACAAGATTCTCACTAAAACCAGCCACAATGGGGCACCCACGATTGTTAGGTTCGCAGACTTCAGGAAACATGTAGGAGGTGGGTGTGCGATCTGTTGTTTGGGTGAGTAGGAAGATCGTTTCACAGGAGAGATTCTGGGTAGGTGGTAGGGAAGGATGCATGAAACAAGGACAGGGTAGTAGGGTAGTGAATGGCAGGGCTTTCACCAAATGACTCGGCAGCGGCAAAACAAAGTGTAAGTGTGTTAGAGGGTAGAACGTATAAGGGATAGAGAGAGGGACACTTCCCTCCCTCCCTGTCTTCCTCTTTGTTGTGACAGTGCCACGACATATAACAGTGCCGCCACGACAGTATGCGCAAACGGCGATAGAGGCGCTCTGCAACTCGGCTGAGCGCAGGAGTGCCACCTACCTACGAACGGAGCCGGCCGCATGTCACGGCAAGGCAGTCGAATAACAGATACTGAGTTGTTATCATGTAATGAGCTATTGTTCCTAAGTGAGTGTGTTTGAATATCCACGCAATTATTGGTGATTAAAGGTTATAACACTTTTTGGTGACGAGTTCGGATATTTTCACTGCGTTGTGGATTTGTGTGTTCGTGACGGGGCAGACATGGAACAGCTTATGCAAGCGCTCATTGAAAACAAACACAGCTGACGGCTGCTATTCAGGCACAACAAATACAGGTGACGGCTGCTATTCAGGCGTTGTCGACGTCGCTCACTCATCGTCTGTCTTCCTCTTCTCCGCCTCCATTCCCTCCTTACGATGAGGCTGCTGAAGACTGGGAGGATTATGAGAAGCATTTGCGGCAACACTTCTTGGCTTTCAGCGTTGTCGAGGCTCCTATGTGTAAGTCGTTATTTCTATCTTGGATTTCCCCACGGATCCAACAGCTGCTATCTCAGTTAGCCCCTCTGCGGGAACCTGCCTCTCTGTCCTTCCAAGAAATGTGTGAATTATTGTCTAACTATTACCGAAAAAACACCCACGTTGTTGCCGCCCACGTGGCGTTGTACCGGTGTCATAAACAGCCCCATTAATCTTACCGGGCTTGGCCGGTGGAACTACACGGTCTGAGTAGGAAATGTCAGTTTGTCACGGACACTCATCATTAGTCATATGCTGATTCAATGGTTAGGGATGCTATTCTACGGCTTGCTCCTGATAAAGAAGTTTGGCAACGTGCCCTACAACTGCCAAACCCATCGTTGTCGGAAGTTCTAAGCATCGCTCAATCCTTTGAAGTGTCTCACGCTGCTGGCGCGCAAATAGACGCGTGGTGTGATGTAGGCGCTGTACAGTCAACTTTCGACATGGAAAATTTGCCTGTTTCCCAGGAGAACGAAGATGTGGCGCAGTTCACTCGCGTAAACAACGTCGCATTGGGCCACAACGCTCGCAGCGAAAACAGCAACCACAGAAGCAGGTTCGTTCCGCACTTCCTTCTTGTCCACGTTGTTTCGTACAGCATGACAGGGCCGCGTGTCCAAAACGTTGGGCCACGTCTAATTCATGTAGGAAAAAAGGCCACATTGCTTCTGTGTGTCAGTCCCCTAAAGTTCCTGTCGACGAGGACGAGGCATCGGACATGGCTTTCTCAAACAAATAAGTTGTTCGTTACTGTTTGTGTTCTGGATAAAGACATTCGCATGCAAGTGGACACTGGCTCTGCAGTAGCTCTCATTAATTCTCACACGTATTTGGAGTTGGGCTCTCCTCCATTGTCTCCAGTTACGCGAAATCTGAGAACTTATAATAAACAGAAAATTCCTATCATTGGCCAGTTTGATGCTTCCACTGCCTACAATTCTGTTGTTAGGCTCCTCACAATTTATGTGGTGGATCATGCGGGCACTGAAAACCTGTTCGGTTATGATGCTTTCCAGTTGTTCGGGTTCTCCATTGATGATGATGTGCACCTCATATCTGAGGATATTCTGTATCAACAGCTGGATAGATTGTGTTCTGAAATTTCGTCCGTGTTCTCTCCTGGTCTGGGTCGTGCCAAGGATTTTGAAGCCCACATTACTCTTAAACCTACAGCTCGCCCTAAGTTTTTCCGGGCATGCCCTATTCCGGTGGCGTTGCATGCACCTGTCAAGGCTGAGATAGACAGGTTAACAGCTTCAGGGATTCTCCTTCCTCTTACCTCCAGCGAATGGGCATCGCCAATCGTGGTGGTTTCTAAACCAAACAGGAGTCTGGGATTGTGTGGTGATTTTAAAGCCACTGTCAACGCTCAGAGCCTCATTGACACTCATCCTCTTCCCCGTCCTGAGCAGTTATTTACCAAGCTCGCTGGGGGCCAGTTCTTTTCCTAACTTGACTTACCGGAGGTGTACCATCAGTTGCCGTTGGATGCTTCTTCCAAGGAATTTCTCGTCATCAACACTCCTTGTGGGTTGTATCAGTACCAGCGGTTACCATTTGGCGTCGCTAGCACGCCGGCCATTTTTCAGGGGCTTTTGGAACAGCTCATGGCTTCCGTTCCCCACTGCATAAACTATCTGGATGACATTGTTGTCACGGGGGGCTCCACTGAGGAGCACCTTCGCAATTTGCGTTCACTGTTTCGGGTTTTGCATTCGGCTGGGTTGAGGTGCAATCTGGGCAAGTCACAGTTCTTCCAACCCTCCATTGTGTATCTTGGTTTCCACTTGTCCCGTGAGGGTATACGTCCTATACGTCAGCACGTTGCGGCCATTAACGCTCTACCCCGGCTATCTACGGTCAAAGAACTTCAGGCGTTTCTAGGCAAGATTGCTTATTATCACAAATTCATTCCATCCGCGGCAGCGGTAGCTCATCCTCTGTATCAGCTGTTACACAAAAACGTCCCTTTCTGTTGGTCCGACGAGTGTGAGCAGGCTTTTGTCCACATGAAGGCTCATTTGCAGTTGGCACCTTGTCTTGCCACATTCCGTCTGGGTCAGCACTTGGTTCTGGTGACTGATGCGTCACAGTATGGCCTAGGGGCTGTTCTCGCCCATCGGTATGAGGATGGGTTGGAATGACCCATCGCCTATGCTTCCAAGACCCTCAACGATGCACAACGGTGTTACTCTCAAATCAAAAAGGAGGCGCTCGCTATCATTTATGCTCTAAAAAAGTTCAGAGTTTTTTTGCATGGTTCTAAGTTTCACCTCATCACCGACCACAAGCCGCTGGTCTCTCTGTTCAGCCCATCGGCGTCGCTCCCGGATAAGGCAGCTCACCGCCTGCAATGTTGGGCCTTATACTTGTCTCGTTTTCACTATGAGATTCATTATCGCCCCATGGCCCAGCACGCCAACACTGACGCATTGTCGCGATTGCCGATGGGTCCCGACCCGGTTTTCAATCGTGATGAACTACTCTGTTTCCACATTGATGAGGAAGAACATTGTGTGGTCGAGGGTTTTCCACTTACAGGTTCGCAGGTCGCGTCGGCTACTGCGCAGGACCCGGTCCTGCATCAGGTGATCGGTTTTGTTCGACAGGGTTGGCCGGACAGGACCAAGGGCCGGGCATCGGATCCCCTTCGCAACTACCATTCCTTGCGCCTTCATCTGTCTGTTCGTGATGGTGTTGTTCTTCTGGCCATGGATGGCGCATCTCCACGGGTCGTGGTGTCAGCCTCTCTTCGCAAAGATGTTCTCAAACTGTTGCATGAAGGCCATTGGGGTATTTCTCGGACTAAGTCCCTGGCCCACAGGCACGTTTATTGGCCCGGTATTGATTCGGACATCACCCACATGGTTGCTGCGTGTGGTCGGTGTGCTCAACAACTGGCTGCACCTCGTACAATGCCCTCTCCGTGGCCTGATCCGGCGCAGCCATGGGAACGGGTGCACACTGACTTTGCCGGCCCCTTCCTCTGTACTTATTGGCTATTGTTGATTGATGCCTTCTCGAAGTTTCCGTTTGTTGTTCGATGTCCGTCGCCCACCACTGTGGCGACAACGCTGGCTTTGTCCAAAATCTTTGCGCTAGAAGGTCTTCCATCCATGATCGTCACGGACAATGGCCCTCAGTTCTCTTCGTAGGCCTTCCGTGATTTTTGTACTGGACAAGGGATTCATCATGTTACAGCACCGCCCTTCCATCCACAATCGAATGGGGAGGTTGAGCGCCTTGTCCGCACTTTCAAAAGCCAGATGAAAAAATTCCTTAGTGATTTTTCCACAGATGATGCTCTGCTGCAATTTCTGAGTTCTTATTGCTTCACGCCTCTGGGTGATCGCAGCCCTGCTGAACTCTTGCATGGCCGCCAACCGCGCACTCTACTGCACCTGCTTCACCCTGTCAGGCCTTGTGCTGTGTCCCCTAGTGCGGGAAAATACTAAGTGGGCGCCGACGTATGGGCACAAGGGTATGGATCTCACCCTAAATGGATTCCAGGGGTGGTCAAGGCTCTTCGCGGCCGCTGGCTTTGTGAAATACGTATGGATGATGGCATGGTTGTTCGCCAGTATGACCAGATGCGCTCACGAGTGGTGGCCATGCCGGTGCCACCGCCCCTTCCTTCACCTCCACCAGCCCGAAAAGCCAGTTCTGGCGCTGCTGCCGATCTACCGTACGTGTTAATGCGGCCGACGTCGCTACCGCTTCCGAGTACGCCGGAACTGGCCCCAGTCGTGACACCGCCTTCTCCGGGACCCATCTCGCTGGAGCACACCCCCAGGTCCACGACACCTATGGATGCTGCTCCGGAGTTTTCACCCATCATCTCGTCCAGGAGCCACATTCCACGCACGAGCTTCCGTCCTGGACATTTTCGACCATACTCTCATGTCTCTCCGCGGGATCTTCTCGGGGCCTCACAAGAGGCCATGGATGTCTCCGCACTGTCCACGTCTCCAAGGAAGTGAGGTTTTTTTTAAGGGGGGAAAAGTGTTGTGACAGTGCCACGACATTTAACAGTACGCCACGACAGTACGCGCAAACGGCGATAGAGGCGCTCCGCAACTCGGCTGAGCACGGGAGCGCCACCTAGCTACAAACAGTGCCGGCCGCATGTCACGGCACGGCAGTTGAATAAGAGATACTGAGTTGTTATCATGTAACGAGCTATTGTTCCTAAGTGAGTGTGTTTGAATATCCACCTTCCTCACCACCTTCCTCACTCTCCTCTCCCTTTCTCTATCCCTTGTATGCTCTACCTTCTAAACCCGTTTCATTTAGTTGTGCTGCTGCTGAGCCATCTGGAGGAAGACCTGCCATTCAGTACCCTGTTACCCCCTACATGTCTCGTGCATCCTTCTCCACCCCCTTCCTCAGCTTCATTTACCCAGGCAACTGCTTTCAGTAACTGATGTTCAATAATCAGTCTTGCTGCTACTGCAAGCCTGTATGTTTGGGTGTCTGTGTGGTTGTGTGTACTCCTAGTAAAAGAGCAAGAGCTCAAGAGCTAGCATTACCTACTTTTTATTACGTGTTTCTGTGTGCCGCACACCACTCCTCTGTAGGTAAGTGGCTCCCCCCCCCCCCCCTTTTCCATCCAGAAATTTCCATTATTGTTATACAAATAAAACTGATACTACAACCAAAAATAATGCATGACTTCAGTTTGAAGTTCTCTTCCTAAACTACGATGATTAATTTTTAATGGATTCGAACAGAAAAGGCTATCCCTGTCACTGTGATGAATTTGACAGCTACTGTGGTCACAGGTATATACAAAGGCCATCCATTCTAGTGTTAACATGATCTTTCAACATAAATTTCCAAAAGATCTCAGTTTAAATATTTTAAGTGACCATCAGCTACGAGCACTGCCACTAGGTACATGGATACCAGGTGCAAATTATTTCCACTGCCTGCATTCTTTCCTGCTGCATTCTCAATGTCCTGACCCATGCATGACAGAAAATATGGTTCAGGCCTAATGGAGCATGACAGAAAATATGGTTCAGGCCTAATGGAGCTACTACTCAAATTAGAAGGCCCTCCTGGTTAAGTTTTTTCATTAACTTAAAGAATAACTAAATCAACTTGAAACTGTTTTAGAGCTACTTTAAAATGAAGGTTCTGAGACAAAACTGAAACCATTAAAGCTGATATTGTAGTATATGATTCCTAGTATCATCACATGGAAGACGGTGAAGAAACCAACTGTCGACTGTAACAGTACATCATTCAAGTTCCATGCCATAAAAAGTATCAAGTTATGATTCGTATGTAACTAGTACACATGTGGAGATCTGAAGTTATTTTTATTTGATTCAATTATCATGCCATGCAATAACTATATTTGTTTATTGCAGTTACATTTTATTTTATTGCATATTCTGAAGTGTATTGACAGAAATCTGTAAAAATGCAGAACTCTTACATACAATCTTATTTTCGATAACAAAATGCAAAATTTTCCTCACTGCTTTCAAATTAAGAGTGTAGCTATGTTACTGCCTTCAGGACTTTATTCACCTGGTTTCTCTTTCTGGAATTATATATTTATACATGTACATAATATCTAGTGGTGAAGCACTTACTCATAGTAATTGGTTACCAGTCTCCAATTAATATTATATTCACCAAACCTGGAGAGAGAGAGAGAGAGAGAGAGAGAGAGAGAGAGAGAGAGAGAGAGTTAATGCTTTGCTGCCCTTCTGTCACCATAATATTCACTGACCTAACGAAGATGCAACAGTGATGGTGTCATGTGTATGATGTAATCACAAAGCAAGATTGTAAGGTGATTTGTGAAGGTATATTATTGTCTACAATGGCAAGACAACAGACATTGTGACTTCTGTCTGCAGAACAGTTTGTTGCACTACACAGTGCTCAAAAGCAAATATTATATACAGCACCAGTAAAAACTGAAGAGATATAAGAGACCCCAAAAGACTGCCACAGTATGAAAATATGATAATAATGGCTGTTAACAGGTCCCAACAGAGGGCAATTGTGTACAGATATACTGTAAAAAGGACTCAAGTACAATCTCTCAACATTTGGGAGAAATACATACTTAAACATATTGATGGAACAGGAGAAACTGTATAAGGTTAATATACAACTGTACCAAGTTGGAATGAGAGACAAACTGATTATAATGATGACAGCACAATTCAGATGAATGTTTATTGATGAATGTCCTCTGTACCCCACCTTACGTAGTCTATGGACCATATTCAGCTTTCATATCAAGCATTTGTTTGCTCATCTCTGTGTTGTTGTTATTTGTGGTATTCCTATTGGTGCCATGCCACTTTACTCATAGATATGTACCACAGTAGTGTTTCATATCACTATTTCCATGAATGATTTTATAAAGCATTGTTTTGAATACAACCAGTGAAGTATTCCTTGTAATGTAGCAAGATGGATGCACAACAACACATAGTATTCTTTTTCCTTTTCTCTTACTTGTGTGTTTCTTTATTCATTTGCATTCAGTTTCTCATTACATCTAAACCACTTCCAACTCCAGATTCTTACTCTGACTTCTCATTTCATTACACTCTTTTAACAATTTGGTTCAATGAAACGGTCTACACTTACATCCTTACTAGCCCCTTCTCCACTGATATGATCCACTAACTTGTGTTACAACTTACATTCACACCCATACACCAGTTTCTATTATTATGACTTGTAATTTCTTCTCCTCTCTTGGCCTAAACTTTAAGTGCTTTTCCTGTGGAAGAAGTTATAAGTTTTATTTTTCTCATATTTAAAGAAATATTCCTAGCACCTTAGTGGAATAATTTCAGATATCTCAACAAACTCTAAAATCAAGAAATTAGACAGATTTATAGATACCCTCTCCAACAAAAGGAATAGTGTTGTAAAAACTGTATTTAAAAATTAACTGGATTTATGTAGGGCATTTCTATATTGGCACACACTGGAATGTGCCAAAGTGAAGAAATATGAAGACAAATACCAAGAAACAACAACAGAAACTGAAATCATACTGACCAAAGGAGCTAACACGTCCTCCTTGTGCCAATACAACAACTGCATCAGCACTGGTCAGGTAATGCACATGGTGTGTGCACAGAATACGTGTCTTCCCTTGAAGAAGTCCGAGAACACAATGCTGGAAAATGTGTGCTGCTACTGGCACATCAACTGCTGCCAAAATATCATCGAAAAGATAAATATCCATGTCCTGTGAAAACAAAAGTGAACATGAGCTTACTGATAGATTGAAGTAACCTGATGTGATGAAAACTACAGAAGCAAACTGATTAATTAAGGATGATGATTAAATGAAACCTTTTTCAGGTCTCAAACATCTATGATGTATCTATGCAGACTGAAGTGATGAATTGAGACTTGTACCAAGGCCAGGATTCAAACCTGGGAGTTCTGCTCTTTAGGCAGATGTGCTATTCACTGTGACGCCATGCCACAATGCCTTTGCACAACTGCCTCCCTCCGCA
This sequence comes from Schistocerca serialis cubense, assembly GCF_023864345.2. Lineage (NCBI taxonomy): Eukaryota > Metazoa > Arthropoda > Insecta > Orthoptera > Acrididae > Schistocerca > Schistocerca serialis. The sequence continues at coordinate 308,458,926 of NC_064638.1, forward strand.
ATCCAAATTCCCACTGACAGCTCAGCCCACTTAGTATTCCCTCTAAACCCAAACAGCATTGCAAAGACTCTTCAACTGTATTGGAATTTGTCACTTCAGTCTGCATATATACATCATCGATGTTTGAGACTTATAAAAGGTCTCTGGAACCAAATAGCTTCATCTGACTAAAAGCACTTATGCCTGGGTGTCAAGCAGGAGCCCCCATTTCACTCAATGCTGATGTATGAGGAGGGAGGCAAGACAGGGCACTCTGTGCAGTTTTGCAAAGCCTATGTGCCAGGGTAGAGTAGTGGTTAGAACATCCACCTAGTGAGCAGAAGACCTAAGTTGGAATCCCAGCCTTTGTACAAATTTTTATTCATCACTTCAGTCTGCATATATACAACATAAGGACGATGTTCACTAATTCTATCAATCTCTCACTTAATTCACCATAAGGCAAAATTCACCATAAGGCAAAAGATCAAAAAAGCAAATAACAGCTGGACAGAGGCTTCTGAAGCATTTATATCCATTTTTTCGTAGTCAAAGTTTCTTAAATTCATTAGTGCAGCTGAAGAGGTCATCTCCATACTTGCTACTAAAGGGTGTCTTCTACACCGCCCTCATTCCCACACACACAGAGAAGTAATTGCTTCTTCCTGATTATTTTATGTTAAAATACAATATAGATATTTTAATATATTTTAATTAGTTCTAAAAAATTTATTGCTTATTGAAGTATCAATTACCCTGTATTAATGGACTATAAAGACATTAAGTTGTTTACGTCAATGTTTTGTTACCAGCTAATGCAATGGTTTAGATAAATATTTCAGTACTTGAACTGGAGGAAATAATCAACAAATTCAATATTAGACAACCTAAATTCCGTATGAGGAGGGCTATAAGCAAAAAAGATTTTGATTTTTTAATCTCTTACCAAGACATGTGAAAACGTGCATATGAGTAATAAGTTGTTGGTTGGTGATAATTAAAGGAGTGACACAATTTATTCCAACTAGGAAAAAATAAAAACTTGTGCTTCGTTATTAAATTAATCAGACTCTACAATTTGCAATAGTTTGAGATTTCACTACTTTAACTGCTTTGCACACATTTACTACTAAAAGAAATTGCTTAATATCTGATTTCATATGATAAAATTGAGATAGAACAGTTTTTGTTATGGCACTATAAAAAATAAGTTGATTAAATAACTAGATTTCAAACACTCATGACCATCACAAAAATAAGGATGTGAACACAATATTGATGAACCAAGAGTGACATTAACTATGTGCAAACTTTGCTAAAATGTGCAGACAATGCACTCAGGATCATTCACTACCGAGTTATCAAAACCAAGCATTCTTTGTACTAGTTAGTATTCAGCCACTATTTAATGTTAATAATCCTCTGGGAAAACAATGTTGCATAATTAGAGAAGAGAAAATACATATACCAGTTCACTGAGTGTTAATTTAATAGCATCACTCTGCCTAATCTATTGATCTTTGTTTATATATAATTTCATCACTACGCACAAACTTAAACCAGACAACTAGTGAATGGTCTGCCCCATTGGTAACTGTCACAAAACCTAATGGCAACCTTTGGATCTGTGGTGATTTTAAAAAGTCTATAAATTCACATTCTGTTATTGATACCCATCCCTTAACCCGTCAGGATAAACTCGTAGTATGGCTCTCTGGGGGCCAATATTTTCCAAAATAGACTTGTCAGAAGCCTACTTGCAACTGCCTCTGGATGATGATTCCAAACTTGTCCTCATAAAGAATATATTTCCCTTTGGGTTATATTAATCCCAGTGCCTGTCATTTGGCACGGATAGTGCCCCTGCCATATTCCAACAATTTTTGGACCAACTCACGGCCTTCGTACCAGGGTGCATTAACTACATGGATGATATTGTGGTCTCAGGTTCCTCAAGAGATGAACATTTACAGAATCTTCATGCTCTGTTCATGGTGTGGCAAGCCACCCATCTGAACTGTAACTTGGACAAATCACAGTTTTTTCAGCCAACTGTCATCTGTCTTGGTTTTGAAGTCTTGCATGTTGGCATCAAGCATTTACACCAGCGTGTCAATGCCATTACAGCTTTGCTCCATCCTACCAATGTCAAAGAGCAGAAAGCCATTCTTGGGAAGATTGCATACAATCTTGAATTCCTTCCTTGCGCAGATACACTGGCGAAGCCACTTCATGCTCTCTTACATAAAGGTGTTTCTTTTCACTGCAGCCTTGCTTTTACCCAGTTAAACTCAAAATTACACCTGGCATCTTGCTTAATTACCTTCTATCCTGGTCACCACCTCGTTTTGGCCCACAGATACCTCCCAGTATCATGTGCTTTTACACTATTACACTCAAAAATATACTTGGCACCTTGCTTGGTTACTTTCCAATGGGGCCAACATTTCATTTTGATCACAGATGTCTCCCAGTATGGCCTTTGGGCCATTCTCACACACAAACATGAGAATGGTTCCAAACTCCCTATTGTGTACGCTTCCAAAACTCTGAATCAGGGACAACAGCACTACTCACAGACAAAAATGAAGGCCCTGCTACTGTGTACACTTTCAAAAATTTTTATGTTTTCCTATAGTTTTCTAAATTTCATTTGATTACTGATCATAAACCTCTGGCTCTTTTCCATCCACCATCATTTTACCTGACAATGCAGCCCGTTGCCTGGAATGCTGGGCTCTGTTTTTGTCACACTATGACTATGAGATTCATTTCTGACCCACTGCACAACACATTATGTGGATGCTGTTTCTAGATAGCCGACTGTCCCTGATCTAGCACTTAGGATAAATTGCTGTGTTTCTGTTTTGAAATAGTAACACAAAACACCATGGATGGTTTCCTTACTACCAGTTCTCAGATTTTGGCAGCTGTTATGGTTGATTCTGTTTAACGTCTGATTGTACAATTGTCCACCATGGCTGGCTGGACAAACCAATGGGTCAATCATCTAATCACTTGCATAAACATTAAGCTTTCCGGCAATGCCTCTCAGTCCTTGATGGCACTTTACTGTTACCTACTGAAGAGTCTGTGCCCACAGATGTGATCCCATCTGCACCCCCAGCACCCCTGGTAGCATTCCTTAACTCCTTTTGGCTTGCAGTAATTGATGCTTTCTCAAAATTCCCATATGTGATTCATTGCCCATCTATGTCCACCTCAGTGGCAGTCACACCTCTCTCAAAGATTTTTTCCTTAGTACGACTACCATATAGGATCATGACAGACAGTGGCCCACAGTTTGTGTCTCAAGATTTTGAAGATTTTTGTACAAAGCATCACATCCAGCATGTTATGTCCCCTCCCGTTCACCCAAGTCCAATGGAGAGGTGGAGAAGCCAGACCATATATGCAAAATCCAGATGAAACAATATATCACTCAATCTTCTCCTGAGGAAGCCCTTGATTGGTTCTTTGAGCTCCTATAGATTCACTGCATCAGTGGAGCTGATCATGGTCACCAGCCCCATATGCTACTCCATCTGCTCCAGCTGAGGTCAGCCAACCACCAGCACGTGCCTCACACTGAACCCATCTGGACTCCATTGTCTGAGCCTGATGGTTTGGTGAGCACCCTCAGTGGATACCAGAACTCATCCATCACTGCCAAGGCTTCTGCCTCTGGATAATATGTACCTCTGGGTCATATGTACTTCTGATGACTTGGTGTCATGACACTACAACCAGCTACGGGCCAGAGAGCCCTCCCATCCTGCAGCCGCCTCACCATCTGTGTCAGCCACCAGCTGCCACTGGGCAGAGTAGTCAGTGCGGTCTGCCTCCATCTCCACAGCCCGTCACCACTGCCACCATCAGAGCCGTCTTCTCTGCTCAATCTATTGCCAACTGCCTGCCTGAATGTGGATGGTAACACAGCACCTTTATCACCAATGCTCCCTTACAGACTCTCGCGGCGCAGTGGGTACCACGCCTGTCTGCACCCATGTCTTTTCACACCAGATTTTCCTGTTACAGCACGAAATGGGCTCCAGCAGTTGTCACCTTCCAATGAACACAAAGACACATCCACAATGAACACTTTTCCCCATGGGGCAAGAAGTGTCGTAACCATGTACATTGGGCACACATAATCAAACAGCGTGTGTCTCCATGAATGGTTTACAGAGACCACTTTTCAATGGCACAGATGATGCAGCAGCCGATGCACCACGTGCAAAATAGTCTTATATAAGCCATTGCTCTGGCCCCTCGGCCAGACTAATGTTTATATGATGATTGTATGCTCTCCTATTAGACTGTGTCTAAATGATATACCATTTCATACTTCATTCAGTGTCTTGTTGTATACCTTCATATGGAAGTGGAATACAATTTGGTTGGTGGTACTTCTGATGTTGTGTTTGTACAACGTTGCAACACATGTTAGGGAACGACTTGCTGTGACCCTCCTTTTTTAGTCACTGAGATAAGAAATTGCCTATTTAAAAGAAAGAAAGGGGTGATGTGTCAGCTCTGTAGAACATACTGTGTTTCTCTTTTTACAATAAACATGGTCAAAGACCTGATAACAAAGGTAACATAATTACTTTATTCAGCTGTTACAAAATTTCATTACAGATATCTTATTAGTTTTCTCAGTATAACAAGCTTTATGGAACCCAGTTTGAAATGCTCTCAAGTTTTCATCCAAAAACCGTGTCTTTATTCTATCAAACACCCAACTCAGGCCATTGACTGACTGCTAATGGCACTCTAGTGGTGGAATACCGATAAATCATGTAGCATAATTTAAAATACTTTAACACGGTACTGGAAAGTGCTCAACAGAATACAAATAACGAAAACAACATCAGTAAGGACTCATGACTCACCCAATAGTTTAGGCATTGAACAGTAGATAGGCACTTAAACAAGACTGAAATTGTAACTAGTGTTTTGAACAATGTCCTTCAAGATGGGAACCAGAGTGGAAGTTCAAGAAATATCTTAAAAAAAAAATCATTAATTATGAAATGAAAAAGTTGGAGCATAGAAAGTGTAATGATGAAATTATGAAGCCAAAGGACTTTATGGGGTGCATATTTTATTAACACTTTAAAAATTGATATTTCAAAATGTTAGCAAGGAAAAAAATGAGTCATTACTGGAGCAAAGATTGGCAAATTTTCCATATGCTAATTCAAACATGTCATAAAATGGGTAAAAATATCATACAAAACGGAAGATACACATTGAGGTGACAGAAATTATGAAACACCTTCTAAAATTGTGTCAGTCCTCCGATTGACCAGCATAGTGCAGCAAATTGATGTGGCATGGACTCAACAGATTAGATTAGATTCAGTTTCATTCCACAGACCCAAAAATGAGATGATTCTTGTGGGTGTGGAACAAGTCAGAAAGTATAACATAAAAAACATAAAACATCTGAATATAATACTCACTACAAAGATTATTTGTCAGGAGATTGTCAAAATAGGTGAATACATTATAGTAAATTGGAACTGCAAATATTAACAGAACTAATACTATGTCAGAATGAAACATAGTTATGCACTTTTAATAAATTTATCATACACACAATACCTAATATTGACTGTTGTGACCAAGTGCTGTCAAAACTGAAATCTAACAGCCATTTTTACTTAAGCTAGTCTAATAATCCCGGTTAAGTGATTAGAAGTCACCTGCATAAATACTGAGCCATGCTGGCTCTATAGCCATCCATAATGGTGGAAGTGTTGCCGGCACAGGATCTTGTGCACAAACTAATCTCTTGATTATATCCAATAAATGTTTGGTGGGATTCATGTAGGGCAATCTGGGCGACCATATCGTTCACTCACATTGTCCAGAACGTTCTTCAAACCAATTACAAGCAATTGTGTCCAGCTGACATGGCACATTGTCACCCACAAAAATTTGGAAACATGAAATCCATGACTGGCTGCAAACGGTCTCCATATAGCACAACATATACGTTTCCAGTTAATGATAAGTTCAGCTGGATCAGAAGACCCAGTCCAATCCATGTAAACACAGCTCACACCACTATGGAGCCACAACAAGCTTGCACAGTGCTTTTTTAACAACCTGGGATCTGCGCCATACTCAAACCCTAACATTAACCCTTACCAACTGAAATTGCAACTCACCTGACAAGGTCACAGTTTTACAGTTGTCTAGGGTCCAATTGATACATTTACCAGCCCAGGAGAGGCACTGCAGGCAATGTCATGTTGTTAGCAAAGGCACTGACGCCAGTCATATGCTGCCATAGACCACTGACACAGTGATCATTTCACAGTGTTGCTTGTCTGTTGGCACTGGTACAAATGCCACTGTTATACATTGATAAGTGAAGGCTGTTGGCCACTGGTTTGTCCATGGTGAGAGGTAATGACTGAAATTTTGTATCCTTAGCACACTCTAGACACCGTGGATCTATAAATATTGAATTCCCAGATGATTTCTGATTGGAATGTCCCATGTGTCTAGCTCAAACCACCATACCACTTTCAAAGTTTGTTAATGCCCATTGTGTGGCCATAATCATATTGGAAATCTTTTCACACGAATCACCTGACTATAAATGAAATTTCTGTCAATGCACTGTCCTTTTATACCATGCATATGCGATAATACTGCCATCTGTATATGTGCATATTGTTATCCCATGACTTCTGTCACCTCAGTGTGAAGTGAAAACTGCTAGACTGGGTGATACATGACAGTGAAGTGAAGTGCAATTGATTTCAGGCTCTTTCTAATATGGACTGTAGAAAAGTAGTGAACAGAATGGGACAGCATGGCTACATTGAGGATGAGACCAATAAGAACAGACAGGAAAGTTTTGTGATGCAGAGAAACAGTAGGCATAATGTGAATTTGAGCTTTGCTGATTTATCAATTTCAAGAAATGCTTCAAAGGTATTATCATCTTACATTCACAAAAAGAATGAAGCAGAAAATATTAAACAAGACAAAACAGGCACCAGTAGTTATTATAGGTTTTATAACTGTGATCTTCCCACATCAAGTACATGTAAAGTTGACATTTATGCTGGCAGCCAGAGGCAAGGATTAGTCACTGAATTAAGAAGTATATGTGTATATGAGCTTATCACAATACAAAACCAAGACGCAAATTTTTGTGGTGCAACTGCAGTCAGTCACAAGTAACTGCAGTCAGTTGCAAATAAATTTCAGAAGTAAGGAATGAAGATTTTTCTACCTTTCTAACAGGGGCTATTGTCGTAGTAGAGATAGATACAAAAGAACTAGACAATATAACTGGTTCAGTGTAAATAAGGAAGTAGAAAAGATGAATAAAGATGTGCAAAATATATAAACTAATTTAAAAATGCAATGTACATTGATATAATCACACTAGGAGAACAGTTTCACATAGCTCATAGTTTCCGTATCAACAGAGTGGGACAGGCATTTGTTAGTCATAAGATTTGATAAATAGTTTGTTTAGTAACTCCGCTGGATGTGCAAATGGCAGATATGAACATAGTGATGTGCAGAACACCGTCCTTATCTGGTGAGAGCATATCCAGTAGGTATGCTGCTGATGTTGCAGGCTGGTCATGTGAAAGTCCACATGACCAGCAGGACAACATAAGGCAACTTGGCAGCTGGCATGCTCTCTATTTTTTTTCTTCTTCGCTAGCTGCTATTATCCAACCCTGCCTCTATGAAGTGTATTACAACCAACAGTGGTATTTACTTAGATGATTTTGGACTTGTGTTTGCATAGTGCATGACTAGGTTGATGGTCCTGTTATCTGAACTCCATGAGCTGGTATAACAGTATAAGCCTACTATTCAAAGACTTAATGAAACAGTGATTATTATTATAATTGCAATTATTATAATAATTTCAATATGCAAGCACAAAGAAGCAGTCATTTTTGGATTCTTGTTCATTTCAATCAGGGACTGTTACTGTTTGGTTTGGATTAGTGGTCAACTTCATCTGTTGTAACAGAAACATAATTTTGTGTTCAATAAATGTTTGTTGGCTCTAACAGATACAATAGCTTGTCTGATATCAAACATGATATTAAGCGAGTTACTCCTTTGAAAGAAAAAAGTTGTGTGTCTTTAAAATTGAACATGCAGCATGATGAAACAGTAGTGATTTCTCACAAGACCAGAAATAATGGCCAACTTTGACAATTACTATGTGTGTAAGTCTGAAATGTCACATATAGATATATGACCACATGAAAAGGGGGGTGGAGGATATTTATGTCACTGGAAGTCAATATCCGTTGTATAAGAAATAAACTGTTAGATTTTTCACATTTCTGAAGCATTAGCGGTGTAGGTGTGATATGTGTGTTGGAACACTAGCTAACAGAAAATCAATTAAACAGAGTGTGAGAACAAAGTCTTTTACAACAGCACTGCTTTACAGAATAGCCTTGGAATTTTTGCCAAGTCAATTCAAGGTGAAACCTTGAGCTTTTGATAATTCCTCCATCATCTTCGTCAGGAGCAACTGACTGTCAATTGTATTTTCTCCAGGGTGATAAGAGTGACAGAAAACAAAGAAATCACTGTGGTGCTGAAGTTTATATTAACACTAGAACTGCAGAGTTTCTGACATTTGTAGTGCCTCGAGAATTTCAGAATACGTTCTGGAGACACTCGGCTTTCCACTGTCACGAACACCCGATATTTTAAGTACAAGGGTGAGAGAGTGGAGATGTGTCTACCTCGCCACTGGTTTCTGTGTGTGCAGGATGGACATGTATCAGGAGAATATTGCAATAGTGACAGTCGATCAGCACAGACAAGTGTTTGCCGCTCACGTCATAGATGATGTATGCTCAATACAAGGAGAAAGCACGCTTTATTCCTTGATGGTGTAATGACTGTATTTGTTGTGAACAAATGAATTATTTATTGAACTAAAGATACTTACATTTGATTTTCTGGTGTTGGAATTGCTAGAAGCAAGCTTTATAGTGGTTAAAAACCAAACGTATTGTAATTGTTTCTGTTAGTATCTAATGGTGCAAGATGGGGTTGACTTGCGAGAGTTGAACGATTATGTGAAACTTGTGAAATTGTTTCATTGTGGAGATGAAAATACAACAGAGTTAAACAAAAAGTATCCTGAGAGTATAGAATCATTGCAAGAGTAGAAAAGAAGTCTATTTTGAAATTCCTTTAACCAGCTATAGTCTTCGGAGAAGAGTTTGTGAAGATCGACGCAGCCATCTGACCCGAGAAGAAGAACAGCTGCACACAATACGTAAGTCAACTGCAAGAGACATGTGAGTCTTGCACCCCAACACCACACTGTCTTGTGTCATCAGAAGCCGTTAGAACATAGTGATCTAAGAGACAGGACCTGAAGAAAATGGGAATTTCACGACCGAAACGGGAAGAAGATATTATGAGTTGCCATAGTAACCAGTCCTAACAAGATGTGTGAACTGTTTCCAGTAATTGTATTGAGTCAAATAAACCACTGGAAGAAAGAGGCGAGTGCAACATAGTAAAAGACGTGAGAAAGTAATAGCAAAAAAGAAAAAAAAAACAGAGAGAAGGCCTCAACCTTTTGACTAAGAAGATTGGGTGTGGAGAGTAAGCGGTTTTCACATAAGTACATCGCGCCGATGCTGACACAGTAACCAACCACCAACACCAACTGCACCAGCTGCTGCTCACTGGTGCTGACTCTTCATCCGCTCGCTGACTATGACGCTGAAACCAACATTCAACGCCGCCAGCACCAGTGCTGTCCACCGGCGCTGATTACACATCCGCTCACCAACACAGCTAGAAGTCTACGCTGGGTGAGCAAAAAACAATAATTGTTTGGTAAAGTTGAAGGAACTGTTGAATGATAAACTGTTAATGTAGTTATTGTACTCAGTGGTGAATCTTCTTTTAGATGATTACTAGGTCTAAAATCAATAAAGTTATGCATCAAGAACAGCAACTAGCAGAACCAGCCATGGCTATGACAGTGAATAAGGAAATGCCATATTGGGCTGAAGTAGCCAATTTTATCAAAGAACTAAGTCTAAATTCTGACTAAGTAAAAATTCAGTAGCTCAAAATACTCAGATGAATGTTAAGTTGGATGACCAGAAGGCTGATTCAGTCACTTTAAGTGAAAAGCTAAATGCACAAAGTGCTAATTTAAGTAGAGAAATAGACACAGTTAATATTCAAGTAAATAATAAACTGGACGTTCAGAATAAGACTTTAGGATTGTTAAGTGCAAAAGTAGATGAACCAAATAAGGAATTTAGCCAGTTGTGTGAAGGTATGGGAAATCTGAAGACTGAATTTTACTCTTTAAATAATAAGGTACAAAATCTGAAGTTAGATTTAAAGAGTGAACTCACTAGTTCTTTGAATACTCAAGTTAATCAACTATTTACTGAATTTAACCAGAGACAGGATGAGCAACTTCAAGATTTAACCAAAAAAATTAGAATTTGATATTGAAGATAAATATAATCATGTAGAATCTGAATTTAGTGAAAAATTAAAATTTTGTAAAAATGTATGTAATGTTAAATTTAATTCTGTAAGACAGGAAATGATTACTTTGAAAAAGAGCCCTGATCGACCTACGGACGTAATGTCGTTTATTCAATCGAAAATCCCAGGTGTTACTACGTGCATTGTTAGATTGCGAGTAGATAATATGGGACGAAGTTTCAAAGGAACAATAGCCAACTTTGACATTATAAATGTAAGTAGTTTGGTGTAACCATTTGAACTAATTAAAGATCGAGAAGTTACCGACAGTATAATCTCTGGAAACATTTTGATAGTTGCTTTTTCTGAACTTAATGATGCTACCAAGGTTATGGATGACTTGTGCAAAGAATTCAAACCTGTTCATGACAAAGCAGAAATCAGAATAACTTTACCTAATGTTTTGTTTCATAGTAAAGTGGTGCCTGTTTTGTCGTGGGGAGACTTTCACACAAAATTTAACGAGAAGTACTGGTTTGCACTTGCTCAAGAGAGGTTAATGTCAGATCCATGGGATCCAGGTGAAGTCACATCTGTCTCCCAGGGACGTTAACGTTCGGTGTTAACAGGCAGAGTGACGACCATCAGATCCTGAGTTGTTTTTAGTGTTTCTTCCGTACTATTTTTCCTGCACCAAATCCCCTTCAAACCTTAAACTATTCTGTAATCTATTCTTGAATTCTTAAACTATCCTATAATTTTAGTATGTAGGAATCCAGATATGACTACAAGATTGAGACCAATTTAAGAGAATCACAAATGAACAGTGATCTCTAGACATGAAATGAAATGAATAAAATATTATTTGAGTGAAAGGTATAACATGATGATACTATTTAAATCAAGTGATGTTGAAATGATATAAAATGAATAGAGAATTTTACGTGTGTATAAAAGTATAGTTAAACTGAATGACTAAACAACTATGTTATCGTAATGTATAATTTTCTATTTTTTGTAGAACATTTTATACCTTTTATGAGATGTGATGTATAAGGGAGGGTTTATGTTAGTTTTGGAAGGGGTGGGTGGTGTAAATACAAGCATGACTAACACTAAACACACACCGCATCTTTCAGACAACCCTCGCAGACAAGTGTGACTGGTTCTTCACCATTTGCCGTTCCATAGGAATTGCTAAGATTTTTCTTCAGGGACTTCAAAGGTGAAGGTGGGAATGTCTGTTCTGTAGGAGATGTTTAACATCATACATCCTCCGGTTTCTCACTCAAGTACCAGTGAAGTAGGGATCCTGGGAAACGAGGGTGGGAAGGATTTCCTGTCTTTGGGACTATCTTCTTTCTCTTCTTCGATCTTAGCAAACATTTCTACTTTTTCCTTTCTTACTTCTCATCTCAATACCTATTTTTCCCTCTTTCCGTATTCATATACTTCTATCGCAGAAGTCCTTCTCTTTTTCCATGGTTACAAAGAACCTACAACTTATTTCACATAAGTAGGCCAAAGAATCAGGCTGCACAAACACACATAGACATAAACACAAAGAGAAACTTACACACAAACATGAAAATTACGGATTATAAACTTGAAGCAATGTCCGAACAGCCAAGGGATGTAGGGGAATAAAGACATGTACATCTGAGTAGATGCACATATCACATAGTTGATATGTGACGGTTCTGCATCGTTATTTTTTTATTTTTCACTCTCATATATGTAGGAGACTAACAATCAACGCATATGCCTAGAGAAGCTGGAGCAGGAGAACTGGGGCAATAAGTATAAAACAGGTTCAGTTAGTCGTGCTAGTGTTTTGAGAAAAGGCACAGTATCTACTGGGAGTTGGTAAATAAAGGTAGACATAGCATCTACAATGTGTAGGCATGATATCTGTTTATATATAGAGTGAGGAGTGAAAGAGGACTCTAGGGTATTAGATGGAGGATTGGAAAGTGTTGATTGTAAAGCAGATTTGTAATTTTACCAGAGAATATTTAAGAATAGTATACATAAAGATACGATACTGCGTGAAGAGTTTGACAGAGCACTGAAAGACCTGAGACGAAAAAAGGCCCCGCGAGTAGACAACATTCCATTAGAACTACTGACGGCCTTGGGAGAGCCAGTCCTGACAAAACTCTACCATCTGGTGAGCAACATGTATGAGATGGGCAAAACACCCTCATACTTCAAGAAGAATATAATAATTTCAATACCAAAGAAAGCAGGTGTTGACAGATGTGAAAATTACCGAACTATCAATTTAATAAGTCACAGCTGCAAAATATTAACACGAATTCTTTACACATGAATGGAAAAACTGGTAGAAGCCGACCTCGGGGAAGATCAGTTTCGATTCCGTAGAAACACTGGAACACGTGAGGCAATACTGACCCTACAACTTATCATAGAAGAAAGATTAAGGAAAGGCAAACCTACGTTTCTAGCATTTGTAGACTTAGAGAAAACTTTTGACAATGTTGACTGGAATATTCTCTTTCAAATTCTAAAGGTGGTAGGGGTAAAATACAGGGAGCGAAAGGCTAATTACAATTTGTACAGAAACAAGATGGCAGTTATAAGAGTCGAGGGATATGAAAGGGAAGCAGTGGTTGGGAAGGGAGTGAGACAGGGTTGTAGCCTCTCCCCAATGTTATTCAATCTGTATATTGAGCAAGCAGTAAAGGAAAAAAAAGAAAAATTCGGAGTAGGAATTAAAATCCATGGACAAGAAATAAAAACTTTGAGGTTCGCCGATGACATTGTAATTCTGCCAGAGGCAGCAAAGGACTTGGAAGAGCATTTGAACGGAATGGACAGTGTCTTGGAAGGAGGATATAAAATGAGCACCAACAAAAGCAAAAGAAGGATAATGGAATGTAGTCGAATTAAATCAGGTGACACTGAGGGAATTAGATTAGGAAATGTGACACTTAAAGTAGTAAATGAGTTTTGCTATTTGGGGAGCAAAATAACTGATGATGGTCGAAGTAGAGAGGATATAAAATGTAGACTGGCAATGGCAAGGAAAACGTTTCTGAAGAAGAGAAATTTGTTAACATCGAAAATAGATTTAAGTGTCAGGTAGTCGTTTCTGAAAGTATTTGTATGGAGTGTAGACATGTATCGAAGTGAATCATGGACAATAAATGGTTTGGACAAGAAGAGAATAGAAGCTTTCGAAAGGTGGTGCTACAGAAGAATGCTAAAGATTAGATGGGTAGATCATATAACTAATGAGGAGGTACTGAACAGAATTGGGGAGAAGAGGAGTTTGTGGCACAACTTGACAAAAAGAAGGGACCGGTTGGTAGGACATGTTCTGAGGCATCAAGGGATCACAAATTTAGCATTGGAGGGCAGTGTGGAGGGTACAAATTGTAGAGGGAGACCAAGAGATGAATACACTAAGCAGATTCAGAAGGATGTAGGATGCAGTAAGTACTGGGAGATGAAGAAGCTTGCACAGGATAGGGTAGCATGGAGAGCTGCATCAAATCAGTCTCAGGACTGAAGACCACAACAACAACAACATACATAATGATGTATGCTAGGGCAATGAACCAGGAGGCCTACTCAAGAAGGATATGGGAGGCACACTCGACATTGATTGGATGAGAAAAAGGGGGGATAGGCAGACCTATCAAAGGCTGACCTATACCGCAAGGACAGGGGCACCAAGAAGGGGATTGACTTGTACCACAGGAGGATAGGAATAAGAAAGGGGCGTACCTACCAAAAGGGAAGGAGAAAGGGTACTCCTAGGATCAACCCACGTAAAATATAGGTACTGTTCCCAAGCACTAGCGTTTTTATGTTTTAGATTTACAAGTGTCAGAAGGAGGGAACACTTTTATTTTACCCAGAGTTCCTCCAGATTACAATAAGTAATGAATAAGTACATAGTTAGGAAAAGTAGCACGGGAAATAAGAACAAAGCAGTAGAGTTATGTACACCTGAAATTTATGATTGGAAAAAGGCAGAAAACAAAAATTTTGTTTGCACAAATTGTCAGAGCATTGAAAAGAGCTAGCTCCAACAGGGATTGAGAGAGAGCGAGAGAGAGAGAGAGAGAAAGAGAGAGAGAGAGAGAGGAATAAGTAATGAGAACAGGCATATTCACTGTTATCGAAAGAAAACATATATTGTTGAAAGATGAAGCACTATCCTATGTATCCTTACTGTATATGATAATTATGTATAAAATATCATGTGTTCGAGCTAAGGGGAGAGATATGTAGTGCCTCGAGAATTTCAGTGTAAGTTCTAGACACACTCATCTTTCCACCATCTCGAACACCCGGTATTTTAAGTATGAGTGTGAGAGAGTGGAGATGTGTCTACCTCACCGCTGGTTTCTGTGTGTGTGCAGGATGGACGTGTATCAGGAGAACACTGCAATAGGGATGGTCGATCAGTGCGGACAAATGTTTGCTGCTTGTGCCATAGAAGCTGTATGTCCAGTACAAGGAGCAAGCATGCTTTATTCCTTGATGGTGTAACAACTGTATGTGTTGTGAACAAATGAATTATGTATTGAACTAAAGACACTTACATTTTATTTTCTGGTATTGGACTTGTTAGAAGCAAGAACTGGTTTTATAGTGGTTATTAAACCAAACATATTGTAATTGTATCTGTTAGTATCTAATGGTCCAAGATGGGGTTGACTTGTGAGAGCTGAACGATTATGTGAAACTTGTGAAGTTGTTTTATTGTGGAGATGAAAATACAACAGAGTTGAACAAAAATTATCCTGAGAGTACAGAATCTTTTCAAGAGTAGAAAAGAAATCTATTTTGAAATTCCTTTAACCAGCTATACTCTTCAGAGAAGAAGAGTTTGTGAAGATTGATGCAGCTGTCTGACCCGAGAAGAACGGCTGCACACAATACGTATGTCAACTGCGAGAGACGTGTGAGTCTTGCACCCCAGCACCACACTGTCTCGTGTTGTCAGAAACTGTTAGACATTCCTAAGCAGAGCATAAAGTATTTTCATATTTGCTTTAAACAAGTACTTTAATTTAGTGTACATTAATCCCAAACTTTTTGCAAGTTATGCAATGATTATTTAACACAACAATATATTACTTAGTTATATCAACAACAAATTACCTTATTGATTTATCATTGCTCATGCCAACAAATTTCTTAAAAGCTGTTGACTTCCATACCTTAACTATGTGTAGAACCTTCTAGACACATTTGATATATATAGTCCATACTATACTCATAAGTGTTGTACACATGGCCTTGTTGTACTTTATACTTAAGTCATTGGAATCTGTTAGATGCACTTCGCACAGGTGATTTCTTTCTTCACTTGGCTTTGTGGGACTTTACACATTTGTCACTTTACAGAGGCTGATTTGTCACTTCTTCCACTTCCATTTGATATCCTCTTCATTTGTCTGTTCTTCTTAGTGCTCTTTTGTTCTCTTCAGTTCATTCAAAGCTGAAGCATGACTTTCAGAATTCCCATTTTATTGTACACTATTTTCTACATAACTCGTGCATTCATTGTCACCATGCCCAAGAAGCTGTACTGGACATGCATTGGCCATCTCCTACACACACATTTAGGAGTCATTTGATCAACCATGTCCAACCCAGACTTTTTGTATTGTAGAAGTCTATGGTTTCAGGTTTCTTTTTTCTTCTTGTTAATTCAGCATGCAATAAACAAAGAATAAAGACATTTATATTTTTCTTTCCTTGGCCTACAGTCATGATGCAGTCTGTGTTGTCAGCCTGGAGCAAGATGGTTATGCTGTGTATTTCAGCATTTGGCTCCTTTACCTCATCAGGAGTTTCATCAAAGAGCTTGTTCATTATACCAAATAATGAAGTTTTCTTTTCTTTGAGCTTTGTAGTAAACTGAAGAGATGGGAAGTAGTTGTCTGTCATTAAATTTCTCCTGTGATTTAAAAATGGTTCCAAGAGATGCAGAACAATGTACTCTCTAAGTGGTTGTTTCTCTGTGTGAATGTACTCTTTTCCAAGGTATGAGAAACCGTTGCATATATACTCTGTTGCTACATCAGCAGCAACCGAGAATTTGAGAGCATACTTGTTGGGTTTATTGGGCATGAACTGAGTGAACCTGTCTTGCTTGGTAATAGTTGCCCATCTATAATTATATTTCCCCCATGGCATTTTCCCTTAAATTTCCCCAAATTTCAGATTCAAGAGAAAATTTTGTGGCTGGCAGGTATTCAGCCTGTGTTGATTTTTCATCAAAACAGAGAAATCTGAGAAGCTCCTGAAATCTGTACCTTAGTATAATGTCTTTGATGAAAGTAAGCTCCCAGGAATGCAACCGAAGATCATCTGCAGACTTATCTTTAGAACAATGTACTCTCTAAACGGTTGTTTCTCTGTATGAATGTACTCTTTTCCAAGGTTTCTCAAGTGACACAGTCCAATCACTGTTTTACAGTATTTTTTTAGCATTTGATTCTGTATATTTCTTCATGAGATGCAACATTGCTTTGTGAAAAATAAGATGTAAAGCACTGATGATAGAGCTGTCTACTCTTTGGGAAGCATAAGTAGTGGGACCTCCTCTCTCCTTTACAATGTTCACAGCTGACCTCCTTCCAGAAGATGGAAAATTGACATTCTCACACTTGGTTCCAACCCTAGTGACCTTCGTCGTAGAGGCATTCAACTGAGATGGCTGTGATGTGTGACATGAGGTCTGACATAGATTAACATCTGAATCATCTTCAGCTAATCACTCCTTATTCACAATGTCTTTATATCCACTTGTCTCTGGTACAAAATCCTCATCCTCACAAGTGAAGCCAATTTCTGTTTCAATATCAGAATTCTCTAAGAGACATAACATTTCTTCATTGAAAAGTCCATGCTGACAACACATTTTCATAATGTCTTTCGGGGGCCAAGAATATTACTGGAATGTCATGATATAAATTGTATGAAATTGGAATGTGCACATGCCAAGATGGACAATGAACAGCAACAGCTTCGCACAGCTGCTGATTTTTGCTGCTTCACTGTTGCATTCTTTACATATATTCTGAAGAGAAATTACAGCAGTGTCAAATTGATCCAAGTGTATCGAATGAACTGTCTGAGAAATTACAAATATTTTGTAGAGCTTAATACTTCATAATAAATAGGAGAAAAAAATTAGGGAAAGTCATATGATGAAGAACTGGATATGTCTTTCTCACCTCTTCTGCCATTCTAGTATTCAGCATAGTTTACTGCTATATCATTCTGAAATATCAAGTACGCCAAGATCGGTTGTAAATCTTTTATTAATTATTGGTTTCAACAGATCTGTGCTGTCATCATCAGATCTGGTAACATATTAACAGAATTCATGATATTTACAAACTTTTATGTCAGATAGTGATGTTGCATCATTCTACAATAAAAGGTAGCAAGGGGCCTCAACACCTAAAATATAAAATAGTACAAATACACGGTGTCTCACTCAAAAGAGGCCCCACAAACAAATTAAAGGCTTTGCATTAAAATCAGAAAATGAAATGACCATGTCATATCTTGTTCATAGGGAAACAAAGGTGAGACAAATGGTGCTGGAAGTGACCGCCTTGACTTGTAAACACCGTTGAACACAGTGCTGAGATTCTCCAATGTTGTTGCCAGAACCTCCAGGTAAAACCTGGTGAGTTGTCTCTGTTACTCCTAAATTATTTACTTTCTGCCAGAAATTTCTTTAGCGCAATCATGTAATTATTTTAGAAAACATGAGCTCTTCTTCAACAATCTGTGTGGGTTTCAGTTAGTAAAGATGACACTGCAACTGTTCTAGAAATAGGTGATGAGACTTTAGCAGCTTTTGAAAGGAACAAAATGGTGTCACATATATCATGTAATATAAGTAAAAAATTTAACTGCAAACCCTTTAACACATTACTGAGAAAACTGGAGTATTATGGTGTACACAAATCTACATTATCAGTAATTTCCTTCTTCTTGAACAACAGAAGACAGTTTGTCTCAAATAGAAATAGACATTTCCAGTTGGTAAAAATTAGATCTTATGTTCCATATGGCTTCGTCTTCAGACACTTCTGTTTCATTGTGCCCATCAATGACCTGTTGCATTGTGTATCACAGTTTGTAATATTTCATGCCAATGATATAATTTCACTTGCTTCGCATCATCACAACTCCTGATAAAATTATGCATGAAATGCTTGACTTTGCATCAAATTGGTTTGCAGGTAATAAAAATTGTTTGTAATCCAAACAAAAACCAACAGCTTTGGCTAAGTTTGTCCAATAATATAGAAATAATTGTGACAAATTTTTCATTATTCATACTGATACCAAACTGAATTGTGAGGAACATGTCAGTCAAGTTTGCATAAACATCTCATGAGTCCTACGTCATGTGGAAACAGAGAGATGTGTTTAGTGGTCTCCCCATGGCATATTTAGGGCCCTTTCTGTCACATTCCTCAAATGGCTTATTGATATGGGGACATTCCTCTCATATTAGTAACATTTTAAAAATAAAAAAGAAACTGCTTGTATAATACGCAAGGCTGGTCCTATGGAGCACTGCAGCCCTTCCCTCCCTTTTTTCCACCAGGCTTAAAATATTAACAGTTGTGAATCTATGTCTCTGCTGTCTTTGTCAGAAACAGTATCAAAGAGCATGTTGCCAGAGAAGAAAATCACAAACTTGATACCAGAAATAAAGTAAAAATTGACATTCCAAGGCACAGACTGGCAAGAACAGGAAATTCCCACAAAGTGAATACCCTCCAAATGTTTTATAAATTTTCTCTCTCTGCTTGATCCAGTCCATTTAAAGTTTTCAAGTTGGAATTATATAGCCATCTGACAGGAACCCATGTTACAGTGTAAAAGAGTGTTATGATAGAAACAATGTTGATTTTAATATTTAGACAGGGGCTGTACTCTTTCATTTGATACGACCAATGTTGATTTTAGTATTTAAGATTATAGCTGTACTGTATGATTTGACTGCACTACTATTGACACAACCTATTTCATTTTAAATTATCAACAATGAATAAATAAAATGTTAATTATTGTAACACAGTATTAAAATAGTTTCTCATTACAGCATACGAAATGATTATTGTCTAGAGCATGAATTTGTATGTTTAGTGCTTGGCATAGACAAAGGAATTGTGTAGTTTCAAAATCAAATACAAATGTTTACCTTATCTCACATTCTATAGCATACACTGGCATCAGAAGCATCTGTCCAAGATTATGTAATGTTACTGACAGTTTACTTCTCATGTGTGTGTTTTCTTTTAATAATTGAAAACTGTGATTACACTGTAGCGTGAGTTTTGTGAATTGCCATGACCAAATCATTTATGATCATGTTAGAAAATGATTATTACCCAAATTGAACAGCAACTATACAGATTACTCTCTACTACTGGAGCATTCTTGTATTTTGAAGAAATATATTGCCACTGTCCAACTTGCTGTGCTTTATTATATGTAGCATAATAGTTTCTGCTGTGTCGATGTATTGCACGCACTCAGATAGCAACCAACGCACCCATGGGTCACGTGGGCACGGATCTCACAGGGGACAGCAATTGAGATAACAGAAAGAGATGGCCGAGCTCTGCCCAGTCACCAGGCAGCAAACCTGCAACTGCCAGACGTCATTGGCCCTACAGACCTTGTCTTCTCCATGGGCCACATAACCATAAAGTAGTACATGCACTATTCTGGTGCCCAGGCAGTATTTAGGTCTGAGTGCGGGCTATGCTTGAGGAATTCATTCTGAGTGAATTTCCTGGGCCAAGCATCAAATTTTAAAACATTCCCACAGTCAGAATCTTACTCTGGAGCTGCCTCCACCATGGACCTGGCATTCACATTAACCTTCACTTCCAGGAGCTGCCGGCTATGGACCTGCCAGCTACACCATTTGTGGCCCCTACACAGAAGAGACAGGTCCTCTGACACCATATCCAGCAAATGGACTTTGCAATATTTGTCTTCTACTGCAACAAAAAACTCCTTTGCTTTAATTATGTCTACCCCAAATACTGTATCATATCTGTGACATTCTCTTCCCTATTTTTGGACAATACAAAATGTGATGCTCTTCTTTGACCTTTCTTGATGTACTTTGTTAATTCTACCTCATAAGGATTCCAGACTGTGCTGCAGTACTCCAAGAGAGGCCAAACAAGTGTAGTGTAGACAGTCTTTGTAGTAGATCTGTTACATTTTCTAAGTGTTTTCTGCCAATAAAATGTAGTCTCTGGTTTGCTTTCCTCATAACATTTTCTATGTCTTCTTTCCAATTTAAGTTGTTCGTGCTTGTAATTCCTAGGTATTTAGTTGAATTTACAGAATTTAGATTTGACTGATTTCTCATGTAATCAAAGTTTAACAGATTTCTTTTAGCACTCATGTGGATGACCTCACACTTTTCTTTCAATTGGCAATTTTCGCACCATACAGATATATTTTCTAAATTGTTTTGGAATTTGTTTTGATCTTCTGATGGCTATGCTAGATGACAAACAACAGCATTATCTGCAAAATACCTCAAATGGTTGCTCAGTTTGTTGCCTAAAGCATTTCCATGGATCAGGCACAGCAGAGGGACTATAGCACTACATTGGGGAATACAAGAAATTGCTTCTGTTTTACTGGACGACTTTCTGTCAGTTACTGTGAACTGTGACCTCTCTGACAGGAAACCATGAATCCAGTTACATAACTCAGACAATATTCCATAAGCACATAATTTCACTACAAAACCCCTCGCGTGGTACAGTGTCAAAAGCTTTCTGGAAATCTATAAATAAGGAATCAATTTGAAATCCTTTGTCAATAGCTCTCAACACTTTGTGTGAGTAAAGAGCTAGTAGTATTTCACAAGACCGATGTTTTCTGAATATATGTTATTTCTGAATGCATGTTGACTGCATATTAACAGACCATTCTCTTCGAGCTATTTCATAATGTTCAAACACAATATACGTTTTAAAAGTCTGCTGCATGTCTACATTAATGATGTGGGCCTGTAATTTATTGGATTACTCATACTAACTTTCTTGAACATTGGTTTGACCTTTGCAACTTTCCAATCTCTGGGTACAGAACCTTTTAGTGGTTGCATATGATTTTCAAGTATGGATTGCATCAGCATACTCTGAAAGGAACCTAACTGGTATACAGTCTGTACCATAAGACTTGCTTTTATTAAGTGATTTAAGTTACTTCACTACTCTGAGGATACCTTCTTCTAAGTTGCTCATAGTGGCAGCTGTTCTTGATTCAAATTCTGGAATATTTACTTTGTCTTTTCTGGTAAAGGTGTTTCTGAACACCATGTTTTGTAACTCAGCTTTAGCAGAGACAGATTGAAATGATGAACTAGTAGAGCAAAACAATAGACTGAAATTCAAAAGTGTTAAGACAATGATTAATTCAATGAAACTTAATATAGAAAACACAGGACTGAATAAGATGAAACAAAAATTCCCCACGAACATTGTGTAGAGTACTGACAGTAGTCGTTTGGACTGTAAAACAGATGGAAACATCTTATGCCATGAAAGGCTACTGAAAGTAGGAGGCAATTTTTTTTATTACTGCCAGTACACACACATAAAAGTATTATCAGTTCTTTCTTTGGGAGGAAAGAGGTATAGTTTGGATAAGATTAGAAAGGAAGGACAGTTCACTCACATGCATTGTGAGAACAAGGGGTGACGAAAAAATTGGAGAAAAAGGAAATAATGGGGGAAAAAATAAATCAGAAGTAGGTGGTGAGGGGGCGGGGGAAGGGGGGGGGGGGTTGGTGGAGGGGAGCAATTGGGAAAGCAAAAGTAAGATGTAAAAGTAAAATGCAATTAAGAAAATAATGAAAGAAGACATAATAAATATAACCACAGAATGAAAAAATTAATAAAATCCCCATGACCATAAAAACCTATAACCCATTAAGATGTCTAAAAATTAATAATAAAATATATCTAAAAATATATACAGTTAAACTTAGTGTTTGTGAAAAAGGAACTTCAGGTAGAAGAATATCATAAAATAAATGGAGGTGGCAGTAACATAAATTTTTATCCAAATTTGTGACAGACAAGTAACCATTAATCCGTTACTTCATAAAACAATAAGTACCCACTCTCCTCCTACCTCCACCCATTCCTGAATGGATGGATAGGTGGGTGACTGAATGACTAGGTAGTTACTGTTTCATGAGTATTGATTCAAAGACACAGGAACATACTATCAGTGTTCAACAGTCCGTTAAAAAAAGAAAAGGTCAAAGTACATATTTCCCTTGCAACTCCCTTTACATCTTTTAGGTACCTGAAATACAAAATTAACAGGAACTTCCTTGGGTAACAAAATAAAGCACTTACGTAACACCTAAAGAAAGATGCATTCTTATCAGAGTTCTGGCAATAATATAATTCATACAATAGCATATGCAGATCATTGAAAGCATTAAAAAAACTGAAACTGGTTGTATCTTAAGAAATGGACAGTAAGATTCCAAGTACATAACATTTCATATTAACATACCTGATACACGGCTCTAGAAAGTGCTATTCTCACTTTCTGTCCACCACTCAATGCTGCACCTGCTTCTCCCACATCAGTTTGGTCCCCTGCCGATAACTGCTGGAGGTCACCATCTAGGCAACATGCTTCCACAACACGCCTACAGAAAACAAGCATTTCCATGGTCTCTTGCCACAAATACAACAAAACTGAAAAAAAGTGAATGAAGAGGCAGAAAAAGAAGAGGATGTATAGGAGGTTGAAAGTATATGCAGCAACATGAAAAGTAGTAGGTACGAGAAAATTGCAGGTTGCTTTACTTACTTTTATTTTATGTTACTTTTGTTTTAAAAAGTAATGGCCCCAGAACAACAGAGAGAGAATCCAACAACTGTTGTTAAAATAAAAGCATGCACGTGCGTGCCCCCCCCCCCCCCCCCCCCACACACACACACAAAAGGTAGGTGGCAGCAGGAGAGAAATTTTTCTGGACGGAAATAAAGGGAAGGAGGGAGGGGGGGAAGGTGAGGCAATGGATGAAGAAGGTGAGGCAATGGATAAGGAAGGAGGAAGAAGGGGAGGGGAAAGGGGGAGGGAGGGTGGAGAGAGAGAGAGGGGGGCGAGGGAGGGTGGAGAGAGAGAGAGAGAGAGAGAGAGAGAGAGAGAGAGAGAGATGAATATGACTGACCTGTACTTTGCTTGCTCATATGGACGACCAAATAGTATGTTATCTCGTACAGAGCCTCGTTGTAACCAAGGAGATTGGGCTACCAGTCCAAAAACTGCAACCAAAAATTATCTAATAGGGCCATGTTGATTCTGCATATCTGAATATGAGCAAGATGACTGAGAAGAAAAGCCATCTTTAAAATAAAACTCATTAAATCAAAAATTATGCCTTGACATCATGTTATGTAGCATTTGCCTGCAAAATATTTCCATCTCACCTGCAGCTATCAGATCAGGCAATTTGCGATAAGGGTTAAATGTTTAAGTGTATAATGTTATAGCTGTGCACTTCTCCTAAAAAGTTATTCATATGACACTGTAAGAAATTCATGGTATCTGCAAATGAGACACATTAAAATTATTCAGTGATGTCTCATACCTGCAGTTTTTGGATCAGTGAGACTGATAGATCCTGACTGTAATTCAAGATCAGCAACAATGGCTGCCAGAAGTGATGACTTTCCTGATCCAATGTGGCCACATACACCCACTAGCTGTCCCTGTTAATGCAACAACCAAACAAAAATGGTGTTTCCTCAAAGTGTACCATCCAAATGAAAAGGTAAATGCTTCATAAAAAGCAAATAATTATGCAAAAGTTAAAATAATGTGGTAAGTACACAGGTGTGTCACTTCACATACACAAAAGGATAAAACAGACATAATAAAATGCTATTTAATCTTCTGGTTAACAATTTAGAGATATCTCAGGTGTCATGCAGAGTTGTGAAAGTATCATCATCTCCCTACTAACAATAAAGCAGACTAAGTCTCTAAATATACAGAATGTTTATCTCCTATCTGCGAAGAACACAGATGAAATGGCAGTCACAGAAAAACCATAAACTGCAAACACAAAAAAATGATGGTGTCTCTTCCTGGAGTATGAATCATTTTATGTACAGAGCTATGCCATCCACAGTAAACTTAATATAAATTCATTCTATAAGGATGACCAGAGAAATTGAGACAAGGTTAAATCACTAGATTCATCAAGTATGCTTAAACACAGTTTGGTATCTACAGCTCTTTCTTCCAAACATTTACAGTTGCCACCAATAGTGAGATATGACACACAAGGATTTCGCACAATATTTCAGTATGTGTCAGCAATATTTGCTAACTTATTAACCAGACTTGCGTCTGAATACCCAACCAAAGATATGATACTCCTATAAGTTGCATATATAGACAGATATTAGCAACCTCTATGTTACAAGCCACTCTGTCTCCAGGATAAAACAAATGGGTATTTAGGGACACTTAGGAAATATGAATATAGGATGATTGTTAAGACATGATTACATTTTATCTGTTCAATGACATCTCAGCACTGAATTCTAATGAAATCCTATTGAGAAGAAAAGATCAGGCCAAAAACTAGCCAAGTATATATCCATGCTTATTTCCAGCTGCCATAAGTAATGTAAGGTCACAATGAATATGCAAGGCATGATGAAACAACACTGAAAGATAAAATCTGCTTTACTTGGTTAACATCTTTAATGAGGGTTTTGGAATCATTCAGTGTGGATGTTTTTTCTTTGTGAAAAATTTTCAAACATTTTCTGGCATAATCAACTGAATATGAAAACAGAACATGAATCTAACAGAGACTTACAAGTTTGTTCCTAAATTATTTAAAGATGCTTTGCAACCAACTATTCTTTATATGTGATTGTACATTAGCATTTCTGACAACTTGCTGTAACTGTCCCTACATCCAAATGACAGTATTTGCAAAACTATGTCTCAAAAGCATTTATGCATTTTCAATTCAGAAAGGATGGAAAGAAGAAAAAGTAGCATTTCAGGTATACATTCCCATGACCAAAATAAATACTTATGATCTAAGAGTGGCAGTAAAAATATGTGAAAATCTGATGTAAACATTACAAATATGAAAAGTTAATGTCTAAATATAAAAGTGTATGTGCTGCATTCTTACCTTTTTAATTGTGATATTAATGTTCTTAAGTACAGAAAGAGTACTGCTCCAAGAGAAACTAGCATTCGTCAGCTGCAGCACGATCTTACCACTATCAGTTGGCATCTTACTGTAATAGTGGTCTGGATCCAAATCCTCCAACTATGCAATGTGAAATGCTGTTAGAATCCTTTAATTGCAGTAGAGTTAATAAGATATTATCACTCTTCAAGCACTCTTGGACTAGATGAAAAACTACAACTCAATTATAAATCATAATAGTAAGTGTACTTTTGTTTCTGCTTCACATAAAGAATAGAAGGGCCCAAACACTATTACTAACCATAGGAGTAGTTATTACATCTTTAGATTAACATAAAATGGATCACAGGATCAAAGAGCTACTCTGTTGTCTAAAACAATGTTTGGACACTTCATCTCCCTGTCATTTAACCCAATCTGAATAAAACTTCTTTTATGAATACACATAATTTTCTACTCATGAGTTCTCATATTCCACTTGTTTCCAAATAAAAGCTTTCACAACAATGCAACAGAAAATCCCAGGTGGAATACAAACAAAGGCAATAACTCAATGTGTGGAGGAGCCACTGACAGAAATCAGTAAGCATATAAACAATAAGTTTCTAAGTTGGATGGGTATCTAAATTAATAAGGAGTGTCTGTTTTACTTTTTTACCTTTTTGCTTTTATGCAAAAGTCATTTTGCAGATACTGAATTCACATGACAATTTCAAACAAAAAATCTTTTCTAAAACAGGATTTCTAGATCAATAGTACACACTTGAGTTTTGTAAGGACATTGAGAGGAATAGCTAATCCGATATACAAAATGCTTACTGATCATATCACACATTATACTGCAAATGAGATATGACAAATGAAGTAATTTTTGTATTTTTATCACCACAATCTTGCTTTCATTTCTAGCTTTCACTTTATTACAACTATTACATCATAATGTAAAACATAATTATTGTTTTGAGATTTACTTCCTGAGAACACCAGAGATTAGCACAAGGCATTCATATTTATTCACAGAAATATTTTAGAAATAATCAGTGTGAGTAGCTGAAATTGTGTGAACAGTAAATGCCAGGCAATATGGTGAGAGTCATAAAAAATAAAATTATTTATTGAGGACAGTAACATCTCAGTAGAGATGATGAGGTAAATACCATGCAAGTAGTTGGAGGAAGCACAGGTCATATCCACCTACGTAAAGAGTCATAAAAAATGAAAGTATTTATCAAGGAGAATAACATCTCAATAGAGATGATGAGATAAACACTGTGCAAGTAGTTGGAGGAAGCACAAGTCATATCCATCTACAAAAAAAAATAGAAGAAATTATCCACAAAACTACTGTGCAATATCTCTGACATATTCTGAGGTAAAACATAATGAAGTATCTCTAACAGAATGATTTCCTTCATGCCAACCAGTACAGATTCCAAAAACATTGGCCATGTGAAACCCAATTTGTACTTGTCCCAGATAGCATCTTGAAACCCACAGATCAAGGCATATAGGTAAATGCTATCTTTCATGACTTCCAAAAAGGACCTGACTCAGTACCTCACATCAGTTATTAATGAAAATGATCATAATGGCATACCAAACAAAGTGTTGGATTTAGAATTTCTTGATAACAAGGACACAGCATGTTACCTTGGCTGGAGAGTCATTGATAGATGTAGAAATATCTTCAGGTGCCCCAGGGTAGTGTGTTTGTACCTATGCTATTCAAGCTGTATATTTCTGATCTGGCAGACAACATTAATAGTAACCTCAGAATTTTCACAAATAATGAAGCACTGTCTAAAAAAAGCTGTAGTCAATGAGATCTTTATTACATTTCAAGTTACTGAAAAAATTAGTAAGCTGCTATAAGTGGTTGGAAATGCAAAATTGTTCTCAAAATGCAAAAATATAGTATGATAATATATGGCAACATGCTCAATGAGTCATAACCCGAATCTGTCAACTCAGACAAATACCCAAGTGTAAAACTCTGTGAGGACTTTAAGTGTAATGGCGCATGGGCTTAATAATAAATAAAACAAGTGGTGGACTCTGGTTCATAGGTTGGGTACTGGGAAAATGCAACCAATCTACAAAAAAAAAAAAAAAAAAAAAAAAAAAAAAAAAAAAAAAAAAAAAAAAAAAAAAAAAAAAAAATTTGTGCAACCTAGTGTGGAGTTGATAATATTACTGTGCTGGCAGCTGGAATCAGAAGCTATTCTACAGTTTTTGTCTACTTATGATAACAGCTCCTTACACACTGACAGCTGGAATCAGAAGCTATTCTACAGTTTTATCTACCTACGACATCAGTTCCTTACACATAAATGGCTGGAAATGCTAACAGCAACCTAGCTGTACATCACCCATTCCTGGGTCACCCTAAATAAAAATCTTAATTCTGATATTAGGTACTATGAACTGTTACTCCTTCCAAATAAACAAATCAATAAACATGCTAGCAAAGCATTGTTAAACCAGCAGCAACATAATACATTGCTGTCAAGTCCATGCTATATAGTGCAGGTATTCTTTGTCAGACACAATATTGTTGGAAAAAATGTATAATCCTATGACTAGAATATCAATGAGTCATATTTGGAATTTGTCAACTCATGCAAATATCTGGGTGTAATAATTTGTAAGGACATGAAACAGAATGATCACACAGGCTCAGTAAAGGATACTTAACTTCACTGGTGGGATATTGGGGACATATATTCAGTCTACAAATGAGACTGTTTACAAAACACTCGTGAGACCCACCTATAAAACTGATCAACTGTGAGAGAGCCACACTAAATAGGAATAAGAATGGATACAGAATGTATACTGTGAAAGGAGCACAAATGATCACAACTTATCAATGGAAGAACATCACAGCAATGTTGAAAGGCCTGCACTGGCAGACATTTTAGGACTGATTCTGTATGCATCTGCTTACAAAGTTTCAAGAACTAATATTAAGTGAGCAGTCTAGGAATACGCAACACTCTATGTATCACTCCCATAGGGAGCACAAAGAAAAGATTAGACAAAATACAGCATACACGGTGGAATTTAAGCAATCTTTTTTCCCACACACACAATGTGAATGGAATAGAAAGAAGCCCTAACAGTTTGTACAGTGGCAAGTACCCTATGCTATACACATCACAGTACGTTCTAGATTATCGATGTAGACATAGCTGATTGAGACTGAAAACATATAACACATTAACCATAGTTTCTCAGAACCTATGTTGTATTTTCAGAAATTTTTGTTTACACATGAGTATCAATATAGATGACTTACAATGTACTTTACTTTATACAATATACATACACTTATTTTGTACAATACTACAAGTTTCTGAAACACAATTTGTTTTAAACTCATTACATCATTCCATATTTCCATTCATATTTCTGCTCTAATCGCAAAATGTAATCACTTCATTCTTCCTTCCTAATTCGGAACTTTTAAAATGTGCTGGACCTTGTCCAACACAGTGGCCCTCCTATGTCATCACATGCCTTTTCTCTGGTGTTTTTAAAGACACTTTTAATTCCATGTTTGTGGTGTATAGATGAGTTATTCAAATCAACAAATATGGATACATTGCTTCATGTGACATCCATTACCAACAGAAAATATAATCATTTTCCTCGATAACAAATGAAGTCCTGTTTTAAGTTTTTAAGTGAATAGAGTACATCTCTTTTATGTTTCCTAACAGATCTGCTATTTCATTTCTTTTTAACCTCCTCTTTTTCATGGTCATGCACCACACAAATATAAATTCTTGGCTCATGCCAGCACACAGACATATTGAAATATTTCATAAACTAATTTTTAAAAACTGATGATAAGCATGGTATATAATTGATTTTAACACTCTTTTTCTGGATAAGGATACTGAGCAAGAATATATTGAGGCAAGTACATTTCTGTTTTCATGATGCACCACCATTAACAATTATAGATCATGTACAACACCACTTAAATTTTTTTTAGGAATTTACTTGTCTTACAGTTTGCCACTAAAGTATATAGCTTCTTCAGAGCAGTGTTAAAAGTCAGCTGTCCAACTTCTTTCATATTTTTATTGTATATTTAGATTTATCACACCCACATAATATGTTTTATAATTTAAAAAAAAAAACGACTCATAATTCATTACAAAGAAAATTGGCCTTCAATATGCCTACAAACTCACAAATGTACTACAGTTATGCAAATGCCTCCAAAAACTGATACAAAAAATCATTCATAGTTTGTGAAATTAAAAAGGCAATGACTGTTCCAATATGTGATGTTTGAAAGAAGAATTACATACCCGCATCAGTTTCTCCAATCGACCAATTGACACCCAAGCTTCTGCAATGCCATTGAGAACCCATGGAAATGCATTTAGCGGTGCAATCAACATTTGCAACAATGCCACTCCTGTGAAAACTGTAGACGCTGTCAGTTTTCCACCCAGTAGAGCGAAAGTCCCAAAAGTTAGGACAGACATTAGCACTGGTGTTGCAGCCCAAAAGAATACACACAGTGCATCAAGGAATTTGCGTCCTCGCAAATATTTCACCTCTTCTGATCGGACCTCTGGAAAAAAATTTGTTTTTAAACATGTTTGAATCCAAGCATGAACACAAATTCAATGTTTTAAATACTTGGCTTCCAATTGTAAATGGGGCAGGAGATATGAGGGTACTGTACTGAAATTGATTAAAGTGAAACTTACTAGCAGATTAAAACAGTGTGCGAGACCAGGACTCAGGATCAAACCTGGGACTCCGGATCAAAATCCTTTCTGGTATACACAGTTTTAAACTGCCAGGAAGTTTCAAATCAGTGCACACTCTGTTGTACATGAAAATTCATTCAGCATAAGTGAAGTGTCTGAGTCATGAAAACATGATCGGGTTTACGCTGAAATGGAAATGTGATCATTTTAAAATAGAGTAATTCTGAATCAACAACTGTGGCCCACAGACAAGTGAATATGCTCTTATCTTTCATCATCCATGCAGATTTACCTAAACGTTAATCTCCTTCCATTATGCCTTTCTCACACTCATTTCCATACATCCTTGCACCATCTGCCTCACTACCACACTTCCTGCCTTCTCTACCTTTTGCACTGAATCACCACTGTCATTAATGATGGTCTGACTTCAGAGCAACAGTGCATGTCTCATGTAAAAATAAAAAAATAAATAAAATGGGTATTACTAGAATAAAAGTGAAAAACTTACGAGGGTCATTCCATTGAAAATCATCAGATTTTAGTCAAAGAGGGTTAAGTTCATATCTCAGGTATTGAAATGTGAAACCCCCAGGGGGCTGAGCTAGGCCCTCTCAAAGTTACAATTTTGGCCCTTTTTTTTCCAAAAAACGTGCCACCATGTGTGACCACCTAGCTCCTTGTGCTAATCAGATACAGCCAAAAGGTTGGTCTCATTTGAAAGGTAACACCTCTCCCTTGTAGGAGAAAGCACTAATGTGTTGCAATGGTTCATAGTTCGGAAGTAATACACAGACAAACAGCAACACAAGTTATCACATTTTTGCAAGTTTCCAATATTTTTTGTCTCATGTGTGAATGATAGTACTGAAACAAAATTTGATGTGTATAGAGAGGTGATAAGGCTGAATTCATAAAACAAATTTGGTTGTGTTACTTGCATGCACACATTGACTTTTTGAATTTTGAAAATTCTGAAATTGTCGAAAATCACTATTTGGGACCTCCACAAATGCAATGTGTGCATGGTCACGGCATGCTGCAAATTGCTTCATTATGTAGCTTGTATATAAGTATATTACCACTAAAATACCTTTGTGTTACTCTAATGCATAACTTTTTTTTTGTACTCGTTAACAGTGTGTTCTTGTCGATAAAGACAATATTGTAAGTGCCACAGAATTTGACATGAGAGACCCATTATTGTGCAACATATTCAACTTGAGCACATTAATCATTATCTAAATAGAAAGTTACATAGGAAGCACATGCATTGAAGACTGGTGCCTTTCCTCACTTAGACACAACTGGAGTATTTCAATTTCTGTTGCCCAGTCCAGTGCATACTGTCTGCCTGTTATAGTGGTTGGCACAATAGTTGGTTTTAGAATGTCCCCGAGTTTCACACAGCCAACTTCATTGGTTAAGAAGTAAGATTTAGTTGGTCCAGGTGAATGCAGATACTTCACCAAAACGTCTTGGTTCTCTTCAGAATGGTCCATAACAAAGGCAAGGTACCACTTAGAATCATAGACACAAATAATGTAAGAAGACGGCTTGATATCTTGCAATGATACTGATCGGTATTGTACTGGAGACTGTTGTGCTTATACATTGTGTGTGTGATAACCTGTATCATATCTCACGGGGCATAAAGTTCAATACATCTTAACACCATCTTTTCCAGCAGGTCTAAAGTGATGGTACTGTCTTGTGTTTGGAATTGTCCTGCACTGATCAAATTTTTCATTCAGTAGCATTGCACTGTTATTTCAAATGTCTTCTGAGGACACATACAAGAACTGAATACCCTTTATCTCTTGTGATGCAAATTCGAAAAGTGCTTGTGCAATGAGGATTGGGTGATGAAGTTCTTGAAGATCCCTTCTGGCAGCCAGTCTTTTGACTGTCCCCCCCAACCCCATCACAGGCAATCTTTACATGGCTAGTGGCAACGAAATGCCACTCAGCATCAATTCCAAAGTCCTCAGAATGCAGTGTCAGATTCCTAAAATTTTTCTGGTTTTTATATTGAGATGATGCTCCATCTGAAAAGTAGTGAATTTTTCCTGGGTGAGGCATTGCATCTTTTATATGGGCAATAATGGTTTTCTGATACTGTACTGCAGCTGTTGAGTGAATGATGTAGTCACTTATTATGCACAATGTCTTTACAGTTGATGACGCTGATCCTGATTTCGATAAATAAACTATAAAAGTATGCACTGTGGCCTGGGATTGCTGCCAGTGAAATCCTTGTGCTGCGTCTTGTACAATAAACAAGTAATTCTAAGAAAAACCTCCAATCGCAATACAGTCTATTGGGCCAAGAGTTTCTTTCAATGAAGCTAGATAACATGATTGCTGTTTTGTTACTAAATAATCATTTTTCAGTAATTCCAGTTTGTTGCAAAAATTGTGTATGAAATCTTCAATTGTTTCCACCACTGATATCAATGTACACTAAGCTACTGTGATCCACTGCATATACTGGACATCTTCAAACACTGTGCTTCTGATTCTGCAAGAAGAGCTAAAACACATTGCACTCCAGGGCAGACTTACATAACATACTATCCTCGCTTTCTGTAGAGCAGACAATCTTCTCAAGTAAGTCTGTAGTTGTATTACGAAGCTTGGTGACATCTAACATCAGCTTCAGATTTTGGTAATGAATACAACACACAGCATGGGTTCCATGCGCACCCACGAGTACACACCATTTGGGACGCAACTGTGTGAATTTTGAGAAACCAATTTTATAAGTGGGAAACTTCTCTTTGAAGGCCGCATACACCACCTTCAAATTCAATAAAACAAGGCACTTCTGCTTGTGTTCTTTAACACCACATTCCAATCGGACAGATACAAAGTCTTTCATCCCTGGACACAAACGACTGTACTCATCATCTTAAAAAAAAATTTACAAACAGTATGTACTACACAAGCACATAAGGACTTACACGTCCAAGATGCATCACATACGGCAAGGTTCCTTGTTTTTCCTTCTGTGCCCTGGCCTTTCGAACCAAATATTCTGAAACCGCAAATTCCCTGGAGCACAATATGCAATTGTCCACTTCAAAGGAAGGAGACTGATAATCTTGACTTTTATTTCATAGGTAGCCATTTTACATTTTTCATTTAGCTGTTCAATACGATTAGCAAAGTCTGTCCAGATGGAAGTTGGAGGGATATGATCCTCATGATTGGGTATTGTAACTTCGAGACACTTTTCCAAATGCTTATGAACAGCAGAGCAGATTTTCTTGTGCTTCATTTTGCCATGTGATACTTTTTTACTACCATTACAAACGGTGATTTCGGACACCGGGGCGAATTCGGACAGTATGGTTTATTTGCTCTTTGCCACTGCATAGAAACACAGGATTACTTATTTTAATGTCCGTGCGCCAGTTATTTTAAGTGCAAGATTGCATTTATCGCTTTCCACAATTTTTATTTTGCGTCAATTGTTTCCCTAGATGAATAACTGACAAACAGTCTCAGTGTTAAAAATCCATGCATTATCATAAAGTGGAAACTTTCAATTTTTGCGCCAAGCGGGAAGTTATTGTAACCGTAATTGTTGATGCGCTCAGTAGCTAACAGCATTGAGACAATTTCTGTAAAAGTTTGTCGAGTTTCTCGTGCAAGATTATAAAATAACGACTGTTTTTGTAAAACTGTGTAATGTGTGGGGTGAATTCAGACAATGCCAAGAACGTATAAGAACAGGAGAGGTGCTACAGTATGCTGTAATTATGATCCGGAACTGTTAGATAAAGCTGTTCGTGATATTCAGAGTGGTAAATTATCGTACAGAAAAGCTTGTGATTTGTATGGTATACCTTAATCAACCCTACAAAATAAAGAGCAGGAAGCACATCTAAAAAACTGGGAGGACAGCCAGAGCTAAATAAAGAAGAAGAAGAAATGTTGAAGCAAGGTATCTTGAGGGCTGCACATTGGAGATTTCCCTTCACTAAATTGGATGTTAAATATTTAGTTAAAGGCTAACTTGATAAATCTGGCCGAAAAGAGAAGAAATTTCATAATAATTTGCCAGGAGAAGAATGGGTGTATTTATTCCTCAAACGACAGTCAGAAGATCTTTCCATTCACTTAAGCAAAAATATTAAACGAGCTTGTGCAGAAGTGAACAAAGAGACTGTTAAGATGTTTTTCTCCAATACCAAGGCAAAGCTGGAAAATCTCCCACCTAGCAACATGATCAACTATGATGAAACCAACATGTCAGATGATCCAGGCAAGCAGCAGATAATTATGAAACGAGGGAGTAAGCATGCTGAAAAAGTGACAGACTCATCAATATTTAGCGTCTAAATAATGATGGCAGCTAGTGATGATGGTAAACTGCTTCCTCCGTAAGTCGTTTGGAAATCAGAGCGTTTGTGGGACACATGGCAAGAAGGTGGACCACAAGGAACCCGTTTCAATAGGAACAAAAGAGGATGGTTTGACATGCCAGTATTTGAAGACTGATTCTTTACAATCTATTTGCCCTATTTGAAGAGGCAAAACAGTCCAACAGTCATGATTGGAGACAACTTATCCAGTCACGTGTCTTTACGTGTTATTGAAGAGTGTAAACGGAACAATATTTCATTCATTCTCCTTCCCCCCAATAGCACGCACCTCCTCCAACCGCTCGTTGTAAGCTTCTTCAGGCCAATGAAAGCAGCGTGGTGATCTGTATTAACTGATTGGAAGAAACGCACTCATGGGACCATTTCCAAGGATGCCTTCCCATCTCTTCTGAAGCACACACTGACTAAGATTGCAGCAAACTCCAAGGAAAACATAAAGGGTGGATTTCACGCCACGGGCCTAATCCCTTTTGATCCAGATCACGTCTTACAAAAATTGCCTGATAATGGGGGGAGCCAGCAAAGCAACACAGACGCATGGTCTTCCACTTTTGAAGAAATGCACAAAGAAATTTGTTATCCTCCAGATAAGCTTGGTAGCTCCTGCCACCGATGCAAACTAGACATTCAACCCGGAAAATCTATCACTGGACGAGATTTTCAAGGAAATGAAAACAGTGCTGAAACAAGTGACAGTACTTCTAGCAGTAGTGAAAGTGAAAAGACACATCATCCAATGAAGTTTTACTGCTGAAAGAAGAGGCTTTTCTTGTTGCAGGGTACAAATATAAATGTGGAAACAAGGAGCAAACATGGCAGTATGTTGGAGTGGCCACAAATGTTGGTGCTACGGAAGTAAGTGTGAAATTCTTCCCCCACACAAGAACAGTAAAAACATATTTGTGTTTTCTAATGTCCCCAATGAAGAGACAATACAAAAATTGCAAATTTTGAGAATACTTCCCACACCAGTTGATAAGAGAGGAATGTTCATTTTTCGAGAAGATGTGCTTTAGACTCGAAGACAATCGTTTTTTAAAGTGTTTGCAACTTAATTTAGAATGATGAGTGAGAAAAATTATTTTGATCTTTTTAGTTAAATTACTTTGTTTGTTTCTGTCTGTTTCTAATATTTGAGTTAAGAACTGTAAAAAAATTTTATTTAAATTCTTGCAAAATAAAAACTTATCTGTAATATATAAAATTCATTATATCATTCCATATCACTTATTCGTAACAAAGGGCTACCTTAAAATGTATAAAATGTCACCAAAATCAAATCAAAAGCATGTGGAATTTTAAAAAATGGCAGTAACTGTCCGAATTCACCCTCTATATACTGTAACTTCGGACAGAGATTTAAAAAACACGAGTCCGAAATCATCCCAATCCATGGGGTGACTTTGGACACTTCATTTAACTGCCTCAGATAAATATACCTACACGTACACATTCTGGTTCTGGGATATTTTATTCGTTACACATATACCCTACCACTTCCATAACAATCAATTTAATCTAACAATATATACGAAAGTTACAATCAAAATAACGACAAAACTGTCCGAAATCACCCCGTTTGATGGTACTACTCAGACACCATTTCTTAAGTGGAGACACACTGAGAGCACTACAGGCCCATATTCACTGGAGCTACAAATTCTTCAGCAGGCCGAAAACTGTCACTTATACCGGGTGATCAAAAAGTCAGTATAAATTTGAAAACTGAATAAATCACGGAATAATGTAGATAGAGAGGTACAAATTGTCACACATGCTTGGAATGACATGGGATATTTATGAACCAAAAAAATACAAAAGTTCAAAAACTGTCCGACACATGGTGCTTCGTCTGATCAGAATAGCAATAATTAGCATAACAAAGTAAGACAAAGCAAAGATGATGTTCTTTACAGGAAATGCTCAATATGTCCACCATCATTCCTCAACAATAGCTGTAGTTGAGGAATAATGTTGTGAACACTACTGTAAAGTATGTCCGGAGTTATGGTGAGTCATGGGTGTCAGATATTGTCTTTCAGCATCCCTAGAGATGTCGGTTGATCATGATACACTTGCGACTTCAGGTAACCCCAAAGCCAATAATTGCACGGATTGAGGTCTGGGGACCTGGGAGGCCAAGCATGACGAAAGTGGAAGCTGAGCAGACAATCATCACCATACGATGCGCGCAAGAGATCTTTCACGCGTCTAGCAATATGAGGTGGAGCGCCATCCTGCATAAGCATCTTATGTTCCAGCAGGTGTTTATCAGCCAGGCTGGGGATGATGCAATTCTGTAACATATCAGCGTACCTCTCACCCGTCACAGTAGCAGTTACAAAACCAGAATCATGCATTTCCTTGAAGAAAAAAGACTCGATAACGGTAGATGTGGTAAATCCAACCCATACTGTGACTTTCTCGTCGTGCAATGGAGTTTCCACGACAGTTCTATGATTTTTGGTAGCCCAAATTCTGCAGTTATGGGCGTTGACAGACCCTTGGAGTGTGAAATGAGCTTCGTCAGTCCACAACAAGTTACACAATCAATTGTCGTCTTCCGCCATCTTTTGAAATGCCCACACCACGAATGCCCTCCGCTTCACTAAATCGCCAGGTAAGAGTTCATGATGCCGATGGATTTTGTACAGATAGCATCGGAGGGTACGCGTAAGTGCCAACCAAACAGTAGTATATGGAATTCCAGCTCGATGAGCGACTGCTCGAGCGCTGACTTCCCCGTGCATCGACGAACCGGCTACAGTCTCCATTTCTTCCTGAACTGTCTCAGCAGCATTACGCCTTGTGCTCGGTCAGCCAGTGCAGAGTCTATTGTCTAAACAACCTGTGGCTTTGAACTTCGAAATCATTCTCACCACAGCTGCATTTGTCAATGGACCTATACCCGTTCGAATCCCCTTCCTATGGCGATAGGATTGTAACACTGAACTAGCACATTCCCCATTCTGATAATACAGCTTTACTAAAAGTGCCTTTTCAGGTAATGTCAACATGCTGCGACTGCTGGTGCATCTGATTCTCTCTCTCATTACAGCTCCTTTTATACACGATTGTCATGTGCAGTCACTGACGTTTTGCTGTCCAGTGCCATCTGTCGGACATTTTGTAAACTTCGGTTTTTTTTTTTAATAAAACCCCATGTCATTCCAAGCATGTGTGTTAATTTTTACCTCTCTATCTACATTATTCCATGGATTATTAATTTTTCAAATTTATACTGACTTTCTGACCACCCAGTATCTATTGAACATTCATTCATTCTCTTGGTTGCCTCTTATGCTGGTGTTAAACACGCAATAACACTTTGAGCACAGAGATTTGCCAGGTGTAAGATTAACATTACTGGAAAGCTGCCTACGCAGCTCTACGGAAATAACTCTCAGAGACTTTTTTACCACAGTCTTGTGACGAGAGGATGGATCACAACATATACGACCAAAAATGTAGGTAAAATTGTCCAGATATACCTTCTCATGATGGTAACATAAAGTTTACTCATCATCAATTTGTGATCCTGTACGAACAGCCACTAGGTGTTTTGTCGCATCACTGTAGTCACACATACGTTTGAGTCCTGACTGTCTACAGTAAGATAGTTTATGACACTCCTGTCTTAATGCTGTACCAGGAAAACATTTCTCCATGTCATCCACACACTGACCACGCACTTCATGATCCACTTCCATACTGAACTGTAGTGTCATGCACACTCCTCATAAAATGATTCAATACTGTGCGCAATGACTGCACGGCTGTGACTGGATGGAGGTAGTGGACCAATTAGGATTCCTGGGTGGGCAGAACTCTATTACAGGTGGTGTGTTAGGTTGCTGTCTGCACATAAAAACAATAAATTATTGTTACATGTATCAGGCTTTCCACAAGTCATGGATGGGACATTTGGAGTTAGGGAAATCAAAATAAAATGTTTAATTTAAATTCTTGATTCCTTTAGCTGGAATTCAAACATGTATTATTTGATACACAAGATTAATGGGCAATTTCAGTAACTCACCATTATTTTTGTCTGCAGTTTTGACTAATAGTTCTGGATTAACACCATAAAAATAAAAGAGTGAAAAATTAAAAATTTAATGTTGAAGTTAACTTAAAGCACTTTGGACACTTCAGAAAACATCCCTGAAAGATAGCAGTGTCATGGTTTGATATTTTAGTAGGGGATAGGTTTTAACTTAATTATCTCATATAAATTGTCCCATCCATCACAGTGTTTATCCATCACAGCATTTATGTATGAAAAACAATTTGAATTAAAATATAACTTACAGAATTCAGTAGATCTTGAGCATGACTCAATGAAATGAAGGTCTTTCTTTACTATCAAAAACCAATGCATGATTTTAGTGACAGATGGGAG
The DNA here is from genome assembly GCF_023864345.2 of Schistocerca serialis cubense. NCBI lineage: Eukaryota > Metazoa > Arthropoda > Insecta > Orthoptera > Acrididae > Schistocerca > Schistocerca serialis. The sequence goes on from NC_064638.1 coordinate 308,498,166, forward strand.
AGCTTTCCTTGTAAAAAAGAAATTAATACAAAAGAACTTGGCAGTGTCTACCAGTTTCCAGATTTTCTAGCTATGCTACTGAAAACAAGCTTAATAATGAACTGTTTGTCAGTAATGGTGGGCAGTCATTGCAACAATGAACTGCCTGTCAATAATGGTGTGATGTCATTGCCAATTTGACAACCTATTGTTTACTATTACCACCCACAAGTGTAATTTCTCTAAGACGATGGTGATAAACAAAAGGGAAAAAAAAGTAGCAGAATGTTTCTATTCTCTACATGTAATTTCAGTGCCTCAGGATTTCACCGAAACTATTCACAGTCATGCCCTTCACATTTTTAACGTCTACTCGTAGGCTCATTCACTCACGGAATGCCTGGTATAATATGTAGTTTATCAATATTAGAACATTGTTAAATGATTTATAATAACTGAAAGTAATACAAAGATATTTTGGGAGTAATTAGCCTTAGATACAAGCTACATACTGAAGCAATTTGCAGCATGCCAGTACCTGTTAACGAGTACAAAAAAAAAGTTATGCATTAGAGTAACACAAAGGTATTTTAGTGGTAATAGACTTAGATACAAGCTACATAATGAAGCAATTTGCAGCATGCCGTGACCATGCACACATTGCATTTGTGGAGGTCCCAAATAGCGATTTTTAACAATTTCAGAATTTTCAAAATCCAAAAGGTCAGGTGCACATGCAAGTAACACAACCAAATTTGTTTTATGAATTCAGCCTTATCACCTCTCTATATACAACAAATATTGTTTCAGTACTATCATTCACACATGACATAAAAAAAATTGGAAACTTGCAAAAATGTGATAACTTGTGTAGCTGTTTGTCTATGTATTACATCCAAACCATGAACCATTGAAACACGTTATTGCTTTCTCCTACAATGGAGAGGTGTTTCCTTTCAAATGAGAAAAACCTTTTGGCTGTATCTGATTTAGTACAAGGACCTAGGTGGTCACACATGGTGGCACATTTTATGAAAAAAAAAGAAAGAAAGAAAACAGCCAAAATTGTAACTTTGGGATGGCCTAGATCAGCCCCCTGGGGGTTTCACATTTCAGTACCTAAGATATGAACTTACTTTAGTGCAGGTATTAACTGTGCCACATTTCACTGAAATCTGTAACCATGATGCAACCCCCATCTGATGACTTCCAATAGAATGACCCACAAAAATAAATACTGTAAAAATATTTCAAAAGAAACATTTAAACAACTAAAAAGAGAGGGGGACATATATGATGAGAAATGAGATATGATTGAACTAATGGGACAGATGTGGTGGAAGACATTACGAAATTCAAAGTGGACAAAAAATGGTGACAAATGTACACAAGACACTAACATTGCAAATTTTCAATCATAGACTGCAGGAACTAAACAGATTAATTCAGATCCTCTTTGTCATGCTGTAATTTAACTTCACATTTCTCTATCACTGCACTCTGCATCTAAGTAAAAATCTTTGCTTACAACACGTTTTGTTCACAATATTTTTCTTGCATTGTGATCAGGCTTGTTACAATTCAATCTCCTGGTGAGAAATACTATACCATCTATCAATTTACAATGAACTGTATGTTCAAAGAAATTGCCTCACTGTCCTGAGTTATATTGACCAATCATCAGATACACAGACAACGTGTTAAAACACCCAGCTTTCAAATTCATATTCTTCATTAAACAGTTTCTCAGAGTGGATGCTGGAGGAACATGCACAGAGTGATGTGAGTAGCAAGAGGCAAATGGCATACAAGTAAGTGGGAAATGACATACAGAGAAAGAGAAAGGGGAGGGAGAGGAGGTGAAGGGAGGGGTGGGGACAATTTAAAAGAAGTGAAAAATGTGACAGAGGAGGCAAGGGGGAGAGAAATTGTAAGAAGGGGTGGGAGAGAGGGAGGAGAAAGGGGGTGGATGAATTATAAGGAGGGAGAGGTTGAAAATGAGACATAAAGGGAGAGAGTTGAGAAAGGGGGGGGGGGAGGGAGGGAGAGGGAGAGGGAGAGATTTGGGGAGGTCTTGCTGAAAATATGAGAGAAGGAATAATTTTTATAAATGCAAAACAGGATTATTGCAGGTTTCTGATATGAGACTGGGTGGGGATGTGACAGAGGTACTCATCTAGTGAACCAACTACAGTTCAGCTATAATCTCTGCCGATTCAGTATTTTCATAAAAAATGTCTGGTTTCAGACAATAATTTGTGTATAAATTATATGTATTGTAGAATGCCTTTACTCCAGATGTTTTCTTAGGTTACTCTTCGTCCTTTTTAAATGTGATATTTGAACACAAATAAAGCACTGAGCAATTTTGTTACTTTTATCTCTTCAGAAAAATATCTGCACGAATAATTAGATATCAGCCTTTTTTTCATTGCTGACAGCCACACACACCTACACACAGAACTGAACAAAAATTTTTTGTGCTTCAACTTCTTATGGTGTATAATATTTGCATAACATGCAAGAGTAGTTTTGCAATCAAGAACACACAGCACAGTTGGAGTCATAAATGTGTCACAGTTTCCCCATTGGAACAGTGGCAGTGCTTGCACAAGAGAATGACTCTGCTCTCAGCAGTCCACTGCTGTTAACTATTACTAAGGAATGAATACAACCCAGATATGACTTGCACCCTGACAGACTGGAGAAGTTGCAGGTGTCTACGGAGCACCCAGCTCAGGCAGACATATTAATGAGTCACAGCTACAGTAAGGAATGGCTGTGATGGCACATTCAAAAGAAATGGATATGTTTCAGGCCTGTGAATAACTAGCTGACCACATGAACATGTCTGTGCTTAATAAGTTGTGACACAGAACTCTGCAGCTGCCCATTGCAGTGTAAATGCACAAATGATATCAATTTGTTTAAAATTATTGAAATTTTAACAGCAGGAAGAAAAGCATTGTAACAAATACTGAACAGTTTTCTCATTGCTATCCGAAAACGAGATGTAAAGTGAAAACTTGTTTTTCTGTTGTGAATCCTAACGTATTAAAAATTTAGTACGATCCACTGTGGGATCTGTCCCATGCATCCTCCTACCACCACCTACTCCAGTCCAGTCACTAACATCACCTATCCCATCAAAGGCAGGGCTGCCTGTGAAACCAGTCATGTGATTTACAAGCTAAGCTGCAACCTCTGTGCTGCATTCTATGTAGGCATGACAAACAACAAGCTGTCTGTCCACATGAACGGCCACCGACAAACTGTGGCCAAGAAACAAGTGGACCACCCTGTTGCTGAACATGCTGCCAAACATGATATCCCTCATTTTAATGACTGCTTCACAGCCTGTGCCATATGGATCCTCCCCACCAACACCAGCTTTTCTGAATTGTGCAGGTGGGAACTTTCCCTGCAATACATCCTACGTTCCCGTAACCCTCCTGGCCTCAACCTTCATTAGTCACTGTCCTCACCCATCCAGCCCCTCCCTGTTTCCATTCCAGCACTACACAGCCGTCATTTCACCACCACACCCAGTCTTTTAATTTCTTTTATTTCTCTCCTTTCCACTACTTACCCCCTCCCCCTCCACACCTTCTCTCCTGCCCTCCATCTAAACTGCAACACTTGACTGTCCGCCACTCCCACCATATTATCCCTCCCCCTCCCCACCCCAGCCTCCTCCTTACCCCCACCCAGTCGCCACTCCCATCATGCACTGGTGCTGCTGTTCGCAGTGTGGTCTCAGCTCTCTAAGACTGCAGACGTGTGTGCAAGTTGCGTTTATGTGAGTGTGTGTACGTGCGTGTATGTATGTGTGTCTACTGCTGACACAGGCCTTAATGGCTGAAAGCTTTAATTGTGTGGATCTTTTTATTGTGCCTATCGCGACTCAGCATCTCCGCTATATGGTGAGTAGCAACTTTCCTACTCTGGTATTGTAAACTTGCTTTCAGTTTGAAATAGTATAAAAACAATATTCCACAGTAGAAGGGGCAGTCAAATGAAAATGAGACAAATGGAAAAAAGTAAGTAAACAGTTTATTATCTCAAAAATAACTGCTATAACTGTTAAAACATTTACTGCAGTGTGAGACAGGATGGTCAGTGCCCTCATGGAAAAATGCTTGTGGTTGCCTACAGAATGAAGATTGTACCCATGCATGCAGTTCTTTATCCAAAGCAAATCAATGGCCACGAAAGCCTTTCTTCAGGGCTCCAAAAATATGGAACTCACTTGGGTAGAGATGGGGACTGTATGGAGGATGTGCAAGATCTTCCCATTAAAACTTATGTAGCCTAGTCAAAACAACCTTAGCAACATGTGGGCCCAACCATGTTTCAACTTCACTGTAGAAGTTACACTGGGAAGCCATATGTCTAGTTTTTATTTGGTTGCCATTACAGATGTACTTTTCTGGCCACCAACTTACCTAGATTTTAACCAACCTGAACATTGTAGGATTGCTGCAAAAGTAAATCACTGTCATAAACAGTTCAACAGCACTGGAATTCACTGTGAAAGTACATCTCCACTTAACAGTGGCAGCTTATCACTGCCTGACGAAACAAGTTTATCTATCTGCTAAGTCTGCTGAAAATAGTCGTTACTCTGGATGCTAACATGTGGTTATCAAATGTGATTGAACAGCAAACATTTCTTCACAGATCTATTTTTCCATCACAGGTACTATTCCTTATACTTTTCATATTCGAATTAAGGTGCATGTTAACACTGAAATGACCTGTGAGCTCCAATACCCATGTAAAATTCCACTTATATTGTGCTAATTTTTAAGGGTCAGAATTGATATTAACATTAAATATTGTTGCTGTTGTGGTCTTCAGTAAAATGACTGGTCTGATATAGTGTACACACTACAGTATCCTGTGCAAGTTTCATCTCCAAGTAACTACTTCAACCTACATCCATTACTGTTTCCTCAATGTACAGATTGAATAAAATATTGGATAGGCTCCTTCCTCTCTCAACTTCTGCTTCCCCTTCATGTTGTCCAGCACTTTATAACCACAGTCTGGTTTCTGAACAAGTTTTAATAATGTTTGGTTCTTATATTTTCTCTCTGCTATCCTCCAGATTTCAAAGGCAACATTATCAACAGTTTTCTAAATCTACAAATGCTATGAAAGTAGAATTTCCTTCTTTAATGTATGTTCTAAGATGAATCATATGGTCAACATGCCTCATGTGTTTCTACATTTCTCTGGATCCCAAACTGACCTTCACCAAGGTCAACTTCTACGAGTTTTTCCATTATTCTGTAAACAATTGGTGTCAATATTTTGCAAGCATGTCATATTAAAGTGATAGTTCGGTAATACACCTGTTTGCACCTCTGTACGTGGAAGTTGAAATTATTCCATTGTCCTTGAAGTCTGAGGATATTTTCCTATCTCGTATATCTTGCAAACCAGGTGGAATAGTTTTGCCATACTTGTCTTTCCCAAGGATCTAAATAATTCTGTTGTCTACTCCACGGACCTTGATTCAAATTAGGTCTTTTAGTGTTTTGTCAAATTCTTGTGAAAGTATCAAATTCCCGATCATCATCATCTTCTTCCCTTTCTATAATATTACATTCAAGTTCATTTCCCTTGTATAGCGCTTCTATACATTCAAACAGTGGAAAATGCAGAATGGAATGTAACAATATTATGAACAGCAAAGTTGCTACTCAATATAGAGCAGAGATGCTGAGTCGCAGATAGGCACAACAAAAGACGCTCACTACTAAAGGTTTCGGCCATCAAGGCCTTCGTCAACAGTAGACGACAGACACACAAGACATGTGAGCGCACGCACACACACTTACTCATGCAAATGCAACTGACAGACATGAGTGCAGCCAGGTATGGTTTCAGTTGCCTGAGACTGCAACCGTTTGTGTGTGTGTGTGTGTGTGTGTGTGTGTGTGTGTGTGTGTGTCTCTGTCTGTCACCTATTGTTGACGAAGGCCTTAATGACCAAAATCTTTAATTGTGACAGTCTTTTTTTGTGCTTATCTGTGACTCAGCATCTCTTCTAGACTTTCTTTCCACTTTTCATCATCATGAGAAGGTACAGAATTTGGTTGAATTAAATTCAGTAATTTTCTCATAAGCATCAGAAGCACAAAAATTTCTGTATGCTTATCACCTACAAATTAGCAGGTGTGTGCACAACTAATCTTATTATAATTTTAAGAATAATTAAATGGGTGAAAGTAGTGCATAAAGCTGTTATTTATATGTAGATGATATCCTATACATGTTCAGTTATTTGTTTTGTATTTGGTACTGGAAGACAAGACATCTTTGCTGACTATGTTTATGCACTTGTACACAAAATTTATCTGTCTAGCTCGGACTTTATTGTTTCTGATTACATAACTCATAAATGAATAAATGTATTAGGTCAAACAGTACATGGCCATACCAAGTACAAGTGCATCACATATTTTTATTATTTGTTTGAGGTACTTGATGGGCAGGGTGCAGCAGATGGAGTTCGACAGTAGAAATCCCTACATCACAGTAGGCGCTACATTGAGCTACCAGCACTGTATGGAGTGCCAATGAAGACCTCAGAGTTCCCCATTCCTATGTACTTCCATGGGCGTGCAAGACGACAAAGATAATTAAGGAAAAAAGTAAGAATTTATGTAAAGCTTTTAGTTAGTATAAACTTACCTACTGTTCAAACAAGATATTTGCACTCAAATGTCTAATAAAAAATCAGTGATGTTAAAGAAAAAAAAGAATTATTTTATTCAATGAAAATCAGCCAAACAAGGAAATACTAAATCACAATTAATGTGGATTTAGCTATCATAAAGGCTGAAAAGCAAAGCTGCAGGAGTTAGAGAGGAAAAAAGAAAGGAAAAGTACATACTGAAAAACAAATTCTCATAATTTTAGTTTCAACACTGATGCTAAGAATCATCTTTCACATAGTGACCATCGTGAAAAAGACAGAATCAGTGAGGAGTTAAATAACTTAGACTGCCATTGCACACTACAGAACTGAAAACTCTTGTAATCAGTTTGAATTTTATTATAAAACTGAAGATTAAACTAATAGTTTCTTCTCTAAAGTGAGTTGACAGGTTATTTAAAAGCAGTATTGGAGTACTGTGATTCAGTGGTGTGATAGTTACATTTATAAAATGTTTACAATGATGAGGAATTAGCATTGATCAGAAGCCATATTAATGTTTATTTGATGCACCAAGAAGTTGTCTATTGATTCACAATTTGAACTTAAAACTTTCTTAAAATAACTGATATTGCATTCACCGGGTAAATAATAGTGAATATTTTACAGCAACAATATAAACAAGATGTAGTCAAGACATTTATCATGTATACATATCCTGTAAACTGACTCGTTCCACATCATTTTAAAAAAAGAATCATTCAAATTGTCTATGTAACATGTAACTAACACAATAGCGAGAAAGAGAGAGAAGAGAAAAACCATGTTCCACAATATTTTTCAGTCGGTATTAAATGCAAAGTAGATTTACTAGAAATTTTATATAATTTTGAATGCTCTTGAAAGATGAAGAATCAAAAGCTGAAAGTTGGAACTACGAGAACGGATCAAATATAAACAGGATCTTTGTTCCTGAACATCAACAGTTGGTAAGACTGGCCTTGCACTTCTGCTATGCTTAGGCAGGACCATTAGAAGTGAGGAGAGTGTGCTGTTAGATTTTTCCCACCGTTTCGTCAGTAACGCTCATGTTGTCTGTGCAACAGGTGCACCCCTCCATTGCACAATGCATAATTATCAAATTTCTTGTTCATGAAGGAGTTACAGCGGTGGAAATTTGCCAAAGATTGACTGTGCAGTTCAGTGATAAAACATTATCAAGGACGCATTTGTTTGCCTGGCATAAAAAGTTCAAGGAAGGACAAGAATGAGTGGAAAATCAACAACATGATTGCGATCCTTGGACCAGCAGACAAAAACATTCATGTGGTTAAAGACATTACTGACAATGATCGACGGGCGATAGTATCAGAAATTGCACAAAAAGTTGGAATCAGTTATAAGAGTTGTCAAGCAATCATCACAAATGACCTACAGTTCCGTAAAGTGTGTTCCAGATGGGTCCCTGAACTTTTGATCAAAAATCTAAATTTGAGATGTTTGGAGGTCTGTCAGAGGCTTATAGCAAGATTCGCGAAGAAGGTGGTGCATTTTTGAGTCGGATTGTCACCTTGATGAAACATGGGTTCACCACTATGTGGCACTACGGTCCTCTAAGGACCTTGGCCTCCTCAATCACAGGTTTCCAATCGTCTCGGTCTTCAGCACTCCTGCGCCACCTCCTCACTTCCACTGTTCTCAGGTTGGCTTCCACATCTTCCAGCCATCTCACACACGGTCAGCCTCTCGTTCTTCTACCACCATGATGTCCCATCATCATCTTCTTCTTCAGGAGCCTTTCTTCTGTCATACGCTGGACATATCCTAAACCTCTTAGCCTTCCCATTTTGATTGAGGTTACCAAATCAGGTTCTTTGAACAGAGTCCTCATTTCTTCATTAGCCCTAATTCTCCATATCTCTTTCTTTTACAGAACCGAAAATCTTCTTTGGCACTTTCCTTTCCCATATACTTAGCTTCTTCTCCAAATCCTCCGTCAGTACCCATGCCTCGGTGCCATACATACGAACTGGTCTGATCACTGTTTCATAGAGTGTCAGCTTCAGTTTCCTATTTAGGTTCTTACTTCTGAGCATAGTATATAGTGCTCAATATGATCTGTTGGGATCCTTCATTCAGTTTGTTATATCTGCCTCCACTTTGTTTCCTGATTTTATTACTGAGCCAAGATAAATAAAGCTACCTACTCCTTCAAAGTTGTACCCTTATAACTGTTGATAATCTGTGTTTCTCCTAACTCTCTCAGTATTATATACTTGGCAGTGACTTCAAACTCTTTGAAGGCTGATGAGAGCACCACCACACTTCTAGCACTTATTACTACATCATCTGCTTAGGCTAAGATTTGCAGAAGTCTATTGTAAATATTGCCTCCTGTGTTTGTGGTTATTGATCTTACTGCATTCTCTAATACCAGGTTGAATAGTACTGGGGATAATGGGTCTCCCTGTCTTAGGCCTTCTTCCGTTGGGAATGATCTCAACAGACATCCTTGAACTTTAACCTGGCTTTTGCTGTTTTCCAGGGTCATCTTAGTTAATTTTATTAGCTTCTTAGGAAACTGGAAGGTCTGCATTGTTTCCCAAAGTGCTGATCTTGGCTACAACATGTTGTAGGGAATTGAAAATGGCAAGGAAAAGGGATAGGCTTAGGTTAGGATAGGACAGAAGACACGATTGATAGGTTGCTGGGGAACACACTTTGTCTGGCTCCTCCCCTTTGGCCTGTCCGGCATGGGTGACCCTGCTGGTAGCTACACTACTGCCAGCATAGTCCTCTGGATCTAGAGCATGCAAACCTCCTTCCCCGCACCGACAGTGCTACATTAAGGCGGTGTCCCCTGAGGACCACTACACTCTAGAATCCAAACAAGCCAGTAAGGAGTGGCAGAGGAAAGGGGAGGCAGCACTAGTGAAAGCCAAGAAAATGGCTCTGAGCACTATGGGACTCAACATCTGTGGTCATCAGTCCCCTAGAACTTAGAACTACTTAAACCTAACCAACCTAAGGACATCACACACATCCATGCCCGAGGCAGGATTCGAACCTGCGACCGTAGCAGTCCCACGGTTCCGGACTGAGCGCCGGAACCGCTAGACCACCACGGCCGGCTGAAAGCCAAGACTCGACTGTCAGCTGGCAAGGTTCTTTCAACCGTCCCCCCCCCCTCCACCCCCCCCCCCCCCCCGAACAGAGGCATTTTGCTGATTAATTTTTTGCATGAGGGACGCACAATCAATGCTGCTTACTACTGTGAAATGTTGAACAAGATGATAGTTGCATATCGTTGCAAAAGACGATCAATTCAACAGGTCATCCTCCTCCACAACAATGCGCGACCACATACCGCAGCTCAAAATGTCTCCAAGCTACAGGAAATGCACTGGACTACACTTGATCATCTTCCCTACAGCCTGAACTTATTGCCCTGCAATTTCCATTTATTCAGACCACTTAAAGAAGCTCTAGGAGGGCAATGATTTGAAGATGACGAGAGTGTGGAATACTTCATGTGCAACTGACTGGTGACACGACCCAATTCTTTTTATGATGAGGGCATCAAAAAGCTGCCCATACACTGGGAGAAATGCATTTCCAAAGTAGGAGACTACGTGCAAAAATAAATTATAATTGCCTTGAGTTTTTCAATAAATGAATTTAAATAAAAAATTAAATCCCATTTATATTTGATCCGCCCTCCTACATTCAGAAGCTTTGCATCCATTATTAACATGATTGGTGTGCCTCATTTTCCATGAGCAACAATTCAGGATTCCATGAACTAAAGTTCATGACAGCAGCAACAGAGCGTGCATTGGTGTGTTACACCTGTCTAGTGGCAGTTCACACTCTGCTGTTCAAGACAATGGGGCAGCTGCCACAACAGGTATCCGGCACTGGTCAAGCTCATGCAACCTGTACAACTGAACAGCGAATGCAGCCTATACAAACTCTGATTGGGGTTCAATTCACCAAATTTTAGTGGGTTCTGTTTAAACAGGATACCATTTATTATGTAGTGTTTTATGAATTTGTCATCCAGTTTATATGGGGAACTTGTTAGGTAAATCTCAATTTATATAGTGAGCCTGTTAGGCAAATTTCAATTTAGTTTACATTTAATAGTACAAATGGATGAAAGATTTTCTAAAATGTATGAAAGATATTTTAAATGGATGGAAGACATTCTAACACAGATGATAAACTGCTTGATTTAGGTTTTCAATTATATGGAAGACTTTCTAACATAGATTATGTACTGTTTGATTCGGGTTCTCACGAGATACTGCAAAAACTAGAAATGAGAGTGGTGTTAGGATTAAAACATGTAAAAAAATTAGATGATCACCTAAACTTGGTGGAAGAAAAGTTAGAAAGCAAAGTTGAGCATTAACATGCCATTAAACAAGTAGGTATTCTGATGAACAGTGTGCATATAATGGAAAAAGAATTAATATAAATCAAGAGCAATTTAGAGCAAGTCACAACTAGGAATTTTGAAGCTTTTCCAGGATTTAAAAATGAAGTGGAACCATGATCAGGGAAAATAGAAGCTAGTATGGGATTTTCTAGCTGTGAAGGAAGTGATCACAATAGGAGATTTGGCATAAAATCAACTAATTGCTTTTGATACTACTGTATAACCTCATTTTGGTCCTAAGAAGTATGTATTGGGTTTGAAAAAGCATTATTACTTTAAGAATATATTTAGAATAGTAAAGAAAATTCTGAGAAACTGTAGCACATGTTAAAAAGTAAAAGTCATTATTTTAGGTATACATATTATGTTATATTCAATAACAGCAAGAGGCTTTTAGGACCTTTTGGCTGTGGAATTTTTTTGCAGGGGAGGAATGATATACTTTTTGTGGTCATTTAATGTTGGTCTAAATACATCCTTTAACAAGGTTCAATGCAACTACTGTAATACGTAAATTGAGGGATCATTATTTTAAGAATACAGGAAAACTCAAGAATTGTCTAATAATATATCTCAGTTCACTGCAAAGAAATGCAAAGAAATTTTAGCACGGGAAAATGTAAACCATGTATTGATTTTGAGATCCCAACTGCAAGCAAAGCCAGCAGAAAGGATTTTGCGTGAACTAGAACAATTCAGCATAACCTCTTGTACAAGTAAGCATTCCAACTAGGTAGAAATGATCAAAGAATTTGAGGGGGTGAATTTGAGAGGATGCTGAATGAACTACCCCATTCACTTGTGAAATTGGTTATTGTGGGAACAATAGGATGGCAGCATGAAGGAAATCCACTCCTAAATGGCTATACTGTCCTCTAGATGAAGCTGACACAGAAATATAAATAACAAATATTAAAGAATGTTTAGTCAAGGAGAGAGAGAAACAGAAGATGGGAACCTGGGATCTCAGTGCAATGCAAAATGTGTGGTGTAACATGTCGATTCTGTGGAATAACATGTTCCACTTCTAACCACTCAGGCTAATAAAAGGTGTTTGTGGAAACTGGAAACATTGTTTAGGTAGTTGTTAAGTGTAGAACATTCTAACGTGTGCACTCTGGCTTGCTATGCAAAAGAAGTCAACTCAGAACATCAACAAGGTGCAGCAGCGGTGCATATCTTCACCTGTTGTGGCGCCCCCTGTTCTGGCGTCAACGCTCAACGGCATCTTGGAAGTCAAGGAGCAATGGGCACAGTCAGTAATGTCAAAGGCAGAACAGTTTAAGATTATACTTAAGAACAGTCATTCTCTACTGTCAGATGTGTACAGCAGTACATGTCATGATCTATTATGAACTGCAAGTTATGAGCGATCTATATCACCCACAATTGTTAATGAAATTGGACATTGGAAAGATTGTGATTATAACACAGAAGAGTTACTGCGAAACTGGTTACATTATAGCAGTAGCTTGAATAAGTCGGAGCTCTCTTTCAGTGCCTGCCCACAGCAAAAGGTGAGGAAGTGGCACATTATAGTGTGGCACTACACAGCAGGTCCGCATGAGCAGATAACTTCAAGAACAGGAACCACAAGATACCTGTATGGTAAAAGTCCTCATATGCATCAGCAAGGTGATGGACAGTGGATGGAGTGGAACATATCAGAACAAAAACTGCTCTATCATCTTTCCCTTCTGATCCTAGCAAATCCATTTCTCATTTTCCTTTCTTACTTCTTCAATAGGAGCATCTATACCATCATCACTTTTTCCACATTCAAACATTTCTATAGGTGAAACCCTTCTCTTCTGCAGACCATATGGTACTACTAATGTACGACAGCAGGAGATGTAACACACATACAATGGCCAAACACATGTGCTGTTAAGTGAAACAATATGTTTGATGTTAAAATACAAGTTAGGCATGTCATGTAAACAGGGGAAGTGGGCAGGACAGGAAACCATTCTCTAAGTGGAGTATGACCTGCTAACATGCAAACAAAAAAGCAGTACTGTGGTGAATCAATGGTTTTGCTGCCATAGCTGAGGCTACTATTATCTCTGGTGCAATAGCACTAATGAGCTGTTTAACAGAGATGCGCAAAAATGATAGAAAAGACTAGAATTACCTCTGATGAGAGAGCACTACTGAATAAGGGATTTATGTAAATGGAACAAACGACTATAGTTATTAATATACATTCTTTGTTAGACAAGTTCCAGGACAGGTTTTTCTTTACTGAGTTTTCAACACTAAAAAGCAACAAATGTTTTTATGTCACCTGGTATATGTGCATCCTTGAAATAAACTTGGCTATGTTCCTATGTAAACTCACCAAGTTGCAGGGCTGTGCTTCGAAATACACTGTTTGCTTTTTTGGCGAATTTCTTACAGTAACATGATGGATGCTGATTGCGAGCAAAGAGTGAACATTAAGTTCTGTGTTAACTCAGGAAAACCCTTAGTGCAACACGTACAATGATTGAGCCAGCATTTGCAGATGAGTCACTTTCAAGAACTCGTGTTTTTAAATGGCACAAAAGGTTTCGTGAAGGCAGAGATTCAGTGCATGACAATCCCACAACTGGTCACTCATCTACAGCACACACCGATGCAAACATGGAGCATGTCACGCAGTTATTGCAAGAAGACCATCATATGGCTGTGCGTGCGATATCAGAGGAACTTAACTTGAATCATGATGTCACAATATTTTATGTGAAGATTTAGGGAAATGGAAACTTAATGCAAAACTCGCCCTCGCACACTATTAGATGAACAGAAACAGGAGAAGAATTTCTGATGAACTACTGGATGGAGCCAGATGTGACTCCAGATTTCTGTCAAAGATTATTGCTGGGATGAAAGTTGGTGCTGTCAGTATGAACCTAACACAAAGTGTCAAAGAGCTGACTGGCAGAGTCTTGGATCAACAGCCTCGAAGAAAGTCAAACAACAAACTTAGGGAACAAAGACAATCTCTCTTTCCAAGCATTATCCCAACTTGCGGGGTCTGCTGGTTAACCGGATGTGGCATATTAATTTTTAAGGGGTGGCCGGATGCCCTTTCTGTCGCCACTCCGTACCCCCCGGGAAGGAATTAGTGTACCCTAACTGTCTGTGTCTAGTGTAATCCATGGAACAGTGCAAAAGTGTTCAGATGTCTGCAACCCATGTAACTGTGGCGGAACGTGGGGACCAGCCCAGTATTCACCTAGCAGGATGCGGAAAACCGCCTAAAAACCACATCCAGGCTGGCTGGCACACCGGCCCTCGTCGTTTATCTGCCGGGCGGATTCAATCTGGGGCCATCGAACCTACCCAAGTCCAGGAAGCAGTGCGCTAGCGATCTTAGCTATCCTGGTGGGTCTTTGAAAACAAAGACAATGCTAATTGCATTCTTTGATAGTCAAAGGATTAGTTCACCATGAGTATATTCCTCCATGTCAAACAGTGAACCAGACTCAGTCAATGGCAACTCCAGGTAGGAATATCAACAATCCAGGAAAAGGCAGAATGCGACTTACCGTAAACAAAACACTTGAAGTTGTAGACAGGCACAATTAAAAGACGCTCGCTTACACACACACACACACACACACACACACACACACACACACAAGCAAGCCCAACTCATGTACAAATGACCGCCAACTCCAGCATCTCTGACCGGAATTCTGTGGCTTAAAGCTATAAGTTAGTGTCTCTTAATCATGCCTGTCTGTAACTAGATATGTCTTCTTTATGGTAAGAAGCAATATATCTTTTTCTACAATAGCGAACCAAACTCTTTACATCGAAGTCTTGAAATGTTTGTGACAAGCAATTTGATATCACCGCCCTGATTTGTGGCATTCACAGGACTGGTTCTTACTGCATGACAATGCAAGACTCCATACTGCTTTTTACCAGGTATCCGACCAGACATTCTGTTATTGCCTTAACACCATATTCACCTGGCCTCTCACCTTACAATTTTTTTCTTGTTTCCAAGGGTGGAAAAGTAACTCAAAAGAAAGCTTCATCAAGATATCACAAACATCCAATGGGCTGTGACAAATGAGCTTACAAGCATCACAGTTGAAAATTTCCTGCTTGCTTCCAAGACCTGCAGAAACATTGGCAACTGTGTATAGATAGTCAAGGTGACTACTTCGATAGGAGCTACAGTCCTGAAACATTTTTGACAAAGGAAGTATTATGCTGAGAGGCCTAAAATCACAGGACTGGTGAATTATTATATATGTAATTGCCTTGGCTATCTATACACAGTTGCCAATGTTTCTGCACGTCATGGAAGCAAACAGGGAAACTTTCAACTGTGATGCTTGTAAGCAGGCTTGTAAGCCTGTTGGATGTTTGTGATATCTTGATGGAGCTTTCTTTTGAGTCACATTTCAATCCTTGGAAACAAGAAAAAAATTGTAAGGTGGGAAGCCAGGTGAATATGGTGTTTAGGCAATAACAGAACGTCTGGTCAGATACCTGGTAAAAAGCGGTATGGCTTTACTCGAATCTAAGCCGCACCCGAAAAATGAGACTCGAAATCAAGGAAAACAATTTTTCCCAAATCTAAGCCGCTCCCGAAATTTGAGACTCGAAATTCAAGGTGAGAGAAAAGTTTTAGACCGCCCCTCCAAATCGAAAAACAGTTGGTCCATTCTAACGTGAAACACAATTGAGGTCGAATGGATGAAGATACAGCTACAGTAGTTTGGTTCGAGTCGTAAGCTTAACAGTTAAGCTTTACCAGGTAGCCATTGCTATGTCAGGCGCTCCGTCCGTATTTATACGGGTACCCTTCCTTTTTCGCGTGCTTCGTCTGCTTTGAATCGATTGCTTATTTTCCTTTGATCTGATAAGTGCCGTTCTCTTTGTTATAGGTGTTTATGTCACTCTAAGGTGAAAATGCATTATTGTACTGTGTCATGCATTGTTTGTTACATTCTGATCATGCGTGTTTACGACCTGTCGCCGCTCGCGGCAAGGCTTGCTTTTGTGCGCACTACCGCGGCTTACAATTAAAAAAAAAGGAAAAAAAGAGAGGAATTGTCTCATAAGCGAAACAATGGTGAGAGTCTGCTATTTGTTGTTACTTAAACTGCTGCTTTCTTTGATAATGATCAACAAGAACCAAATAACAGACTGCGTGTGATAGAAGATGTTCTGAACGAGAGTTTAGCAAAAATTTTTCTCTGTTTGAAAATCTTTGCAGACGACTTCTTTAGTACATTACATTCTGCACAGAAATTAGGGTCATCTTAGATTTAAAAATCTAGTCAGTTGCCATGCTTAGTTTCTGACTGTATCACTATTCAGCATAAGAACAATACGAATATAAACATGACATGATATGTATATTCTTCTGCGTTTGCTGTTCTAGTTTCGTAGTTTATTAGGCAGACAAAATTTAAATGAAATAGCAGCAAACACGAAAGAATACATTGCATAATGTTTACATTCTTCTACCTTTTAATTTAGTTACTGACGCAGAGGTTTTGGTGCCAGTATTTATCTTTGTGCCTGCAAAGCATACCTGTTTAGCGCGACATATATTTGACAGCAGAAGTTAGTTGTGGTGACACCTACCAACATTTTTCAGAACTTCCACTTACTTTGCACTCGATTCTAAGCCGCAGGCGGTTTTTTGGATTACAAAAACCGGAAAAAAAGTGCGGCTTAGATTCGAGTAAATACGGTAATATAATACAATATAACAATATTATATGTGTCTTATTTTACCAAAGGTGGAAAGATTAAACAGAAATTAAGAGCAAATTTATAATTATTCTCAGCAGATCTCAAGAATTTATTTTTTAATATATACAGTGAGCATTCATCTAAATAAATGAAGAAAAAGTATGTTTGAGACATTGAATGAATGTAGGAGGAATAACATGAGAGAAGATTCATTATTCTAGGATTTGTTAGAATATAGGTAAGTTACAGTGTTAAAAGAAGCACAGGGAAAAAAAGAAGGAAGAGGAGGAGTCAGGAAACATGTTTGGAATACTCGGTAGCATCGATATGCATACTATTAAAGATTTAAGACAGAGGCATATTCGATTTTATTTAGGTACTGGAGAGGAGAAGGGTAGGTGAATTCAAAGAAAGGATGGTCTAATTATTGGTCCAGTGAATCCACATACATAATGACCTGAACTATTTTTTTGTGTAGAGATATTAATGAAGTGACACTTAAATTGAAGAGATGAAAAGGTATCAACAGTATTTGACCATAGAAGAAGATGTATGCACAACTCTTAAAGAGGTAGAAAGCTGTTCAGTGATTGTTAGTCACACTGTTGAGGTATTCTTCAAAATAATTAAATGCTAACAAACTCACATGGGCACTGTCGCCTGATAAACAAAGTAAGAGCCTACGGAATATAAGACCAGCTGTGTGGCTGGATTGAAGAGTTTTTAGCAAACAGAACACAGCATGTTGTTATCAATGGAGAGACGTCTACAGACGTTAAAGTAACCTCTGGCGTGCCACAGGGGAGTGTTATGGGACCATTGCTTTTCACAATGTATATAAATGACCTAGTAGATAGTGTCGGACGTTCCATGCGGCTTTTCGCGGATGATGCTGTAGTATACAGAGAAGTTGCAGCATTAGAAAATTGTAGCGAAATGCAGGAAGATCTGCAGCGGATAGGCACTTGGTGCAGGGAGTGGCAACTGATCCTTAACATAGACAAATGTAATGTATTGCGAAAACATAGAAAGAAGGATCCTTTATTGTATGATTATATGATAGCGGAACAAAAACTGGTAGCAGTTACTTCTGTAAAATATCTGGGAGTATGCGTGCGGAACGATTTGAAGTGGAATGATCATATAAAATTAATTGTTGGTAAGGCGGGTACCAGGTTGAGATTCATTGGGAGAGTCCTTAGAAAATGTAGTCCACCAACAAAGGAGGTGGCTTACAAAACACTCGTTCGACCTATACTTGAGTATTTCTCACCAGTGTGGGATCCGTACCAGATCGGGTTGATGGAGGAGATAGAGAAGATCCAAAGAAGAGCGGCACATTTCGTCACAGGATTATTTGGTAACCGTGATAGTGTTACAGAGATGTTTAACAAACTCAAGTGGCAGACTCTGCAAGAGCGGCACTCTGCATCGCGGTGTAGCTTGCTCGCCAGGTTTCGAGAGGGTGCGTTTCTGGATGAGGTATTGAATATATTGCTTCCCCCTACTTATACCTCCCGAGGAGATCACAAATGTAAAATTAGAGAGATCAGAGCACGCACGGAGGCTTTCAGACAGTCGTTCTTCCCGCGAACCATACGCGACTGGAACAGGAAAGGGAGGTAATGACAGTGGCACGTAAAGTGCCCTCCGCGACACACCATTGGGTGGCTTGCGGAGTATAAATGTAGATGTAGATGTTTACATTTACATTTCCTCCCATTCTTGACTTACCACAGATCTGAAATTTGAAATTGTATAGAGTGGTGGTTTTTTAAAATGTCAGCATGTAACTTCTTATGGTAAAGATGAACCTAAAAGTTTTCTATCTCAATAAATTTGAGAAACTTATGCTGCTGTGATCAATGAATTAAAAGCAAAGCAAGTGTAGCTACCTCTGAGTAAGAGTACTACTCTGAAGAGCCAAAGAAACTGGTACACCTGCCTAATATCGTTTAGGGCCCCGTGATCACACAGAAGTGCCACAACACGACATGGCATGGATTCAGCTGTCTGAAGTAGTGCTAGAGGAAATTGACACCATGGATCCTATGGTAGTGCTGTCCATATATCCGTAAGAGTACAATGGGATGAAGATCTCATCTGAACAGCACATTGCAAGGCATCCCAGAAATGCTCAATAATGTTTTTGTCTACAGAGTTTGGAAGCCAGCGGAAGTGTTTAAACTCAGAAGAGTGTTTCTGAAGCCACTCTGTAGCAGTTCCAAACATGTGTGGTGTCACTTTGTCCTTCTGGAATTGTTCAAGTCTGTCGGAATGCACAATGGACATAAATGGATTCAGGTGATCAGATGGGATACTTACGTATGTGTCACCTGTCAGAGTCATATCTAGACATATCAGCGGTCCCACATCACTCAAACTGCACACTTCCCACACCATTACAGAGCCTCCACCAGCTTCAAAAGTCCTCTGCTGACATGTAAGACCCATGGATTCATGAGGTTGTCTGCATACCCATACACATCCATCCACTCGACACAATTTGAAACGAGACTCTTCTGACCAGGCAACATGTTTCCCATCATCAACAGTCCGACATCGGTGAAGACGGGCTCAGGCAAGGCATAAAGCTTTGTGTCGTGCACTCATCAAGGGTACACGAGTGGGCCTTCGGCTCCACAAGCCCATATCGATGATGTTTTGTTAAATGGTTTGCACACTGACACTTGTTGATGGCACAACACTGAAATCTGCAGCAATTTGTAGAATGGTTGCACTTCTGTCAAGTTGAATGATTCTCTTCAGTCATCATTGGTCCTGTTCTTGCGGAATCTTTTTCCGGCCGCACCAATGTCAGAGATTTGATGTTTTACCAGACTCCTGATATTCACGGTATACTCATGAAATGGTCGAACTGGAAAATCCCCACTTCATCATTACCTCAGAGATGCTGTGCCCCATCACTTGTGTACCAACTATAGCGCCACATTCAAACACACTTAAATCTCCATAACCTGCTATTGTAGTAGCAGTAACTAATCTAACAACTGTGCTAGACACTTGTTGTCTTATACAGGCATTGCCAACTGCAGTGCTGACTTATGCCTGTTTACATATCTCTGTATTTGAATATGCATGCCTATACCAGTTTCTTTCACACTTCAATGTACACTCCTGGAAATTGAAATAAGAACACCGTGAATTCATTGTCCCAGGAAGGGGAAACTTTACTGACACATTCCTGGGGTCAGATACATCACATGATCACACTGACATAACCACAGGCACATAGACACAGGCAACAGAGCATGCACAACGTCGGCACTAGTACAGTGTATATCCACCTTTCGCAGCAATGCAGGCTGCTATTCTCCCATGGAGACGATCGTAGAGATGCTGGATGTTGTCCTGTGGAACGGCTTGCCATGCCATTTCCACCTGGCGCCTCAGTTGGACCAGCGTTCGTGCTGGACGTGCAGACCGCGTGAGACGACGCTTCATCCAGTCCCAGACATGCTCAATGGGGGACAGATCCGGAGATCTTGCTGGCCAGGGTAGTTGACTTACACCTTCTAGAGCACGTTGGGTGGCACGGGATACATGCGGACGTGCATTGTCCCGTTGGAACAGCAAGTTCCCTTGCCGATCTAGGAATGGTAGAACGATGGGTTCGATGACGGTTTGGATGTACCGTGCACTATTCAGTGTCCCCTCGACGATCACCAGTGGTGTACAGCCAGTGTAGGAGATCGCTCCCCACACCATGATGCCGGGTGTTGGCCCTGTGTGCCTTGGTCGTATGCAGTCCTGATTGTGGCGCTCACCTGCACGGCGCCAAACACGCATACGACCATCATTGGCACCAAGGCAGAAGCGACTCTCATCGCTGAAGACGACACGTCTCCATTCGTCTCTCCATTCACGCCTGTCGCGACACCACTGGAGGCGGGCTGCACGATGTTGGGGCGTGAGCGGAAGACGGCCTAACGGTGTGCGGGAACGTAGCCCAGATTCATGGAGACGGTTGCGAATGGTCCTCGCCGATACCCCAGGAGCAACAGTGTCCCTAATTTGCTGGGAAGTGGCGGTGCGGTCCCCTACGGCACTGCGTAGGATCCTACGGTCTTGGCGTGCATCCGTGCGTCGCTGCGGTCCGGTCCCAGGTCGACGGGCACGTGCACCTTCCGCCGACCACTGGCGACAACATCGATGTACTGTAGAGACCTCACGCCCCACGTGTTGAGCAATTCGGCGGTACGTCCACCCGGCCTCCCGCATGCCCACTATACGCCCTCGCTCAAAGTCCGTCAACTACACATACGGTTCACGTCCACGCTGTCGCGGCATGCTACCAGTGTTAAAGACTGCGATGCAGCTCCGTATGCCACGGCAAACTGGCTGACACTGACGGCGGCGGTGCACAAATGCTGCGCAGCTAGCGCCATTCGACGGCCAACACCGCGGTTCCTGGTGTGTCCGCTGTGCCGTGCGTGTGATCATTGCTTGTACAGCCCTCTCGCAGTGTCCGGAGCAAGTATGGTGGGTCTGACACACCGGTGTCAATGTGTTCTTTTTTCCATTTCCAGGAGTGTATAACGGTGATATAGCCCGATCAAACAGAGGAAATATCTCTAATGTTATCGTCTACAAAAATAAAACAAATTATGTATAAAATAATTGGTTGGTAATACAAACAGAAATACAGCATAAATAGAGCAATGAAAGTTGAAATAGGAAAGTGATTTACTACATTATAATATGTAACAATCAACATTATTGTTGAACAGAAATATGTAAGGATTTTGAACAAAGTATGTTAGTGTGAAATGAGGTGACTGTCATCCAAGCAAGCTAAATTGTATGATAAATATTTTTTTAAAGTGAAAATGCACAAGGAAGAGCTAAGCTCTCACGATTTTTTTTAAAAAAGATAGTGTATATAAGAAATGATGAGTCAAGGCATATCTTATAAAGATATCAGGAGACACACTCTATATGATAACTGTCAAGTTTACCTTGCAAAACCAAATATTCATTAATTAAAAAAGGACTGAAACCTGCAACTGCAGCCTCTGGCAGCTAAAACCACACTGTGATCAACACCAGCAGTGCATGGTGGGAGTGGCAACTGGTTGAGGCTAAGGAGGAGGCTGGGGCAGCGACAGTAAGAGATAGCAGGGTATGGGTGGGGGACAGTGAAGTGCTGCTGGGGAGTGTGCAAGGATGGGGTGAAGATTGTAAAGGTGCAGTCGGGAGGTTAGACGGAGAGCAGGGTACAGATGGGGAAGGGGTGGGGGGTAGCACAAAAGGAGAGAAGTAAAAAGACTGGGCGCACTGGTGGAATGAGGGCTGTGTAGTGCTGTAATAGGAACAGGGAAGAGGCTGGATAGGTGAAAAAAATAACTAATGAAGGTTGAGGCCAGAAGGGTTACGGGAATGTAGAATATATTGCAGGGACAGTTCCCACCTGCACAATTCAGAAAGGCTGGTGTTGGTCGGAAGGATTCACTTGTTCCCTGGCCACAGCTTGCTGGCAGCCATTCATGCATACAGGCAGCTTGTTGGTTGTCATGCCCATATAGAATGCAGCACAGTGGTTGCAGCTTAGCTTGTAGATTACATGACTGGTTTCACAGGTAGCCCTGCCTTTGATGGGATAGGTGATGTTTGTGACCGGACTCTACTAGGTGAAGGTGGGATGATGTATGGAACAGGTTTTTCATCTCGATCTATTACAGGGATATGAGCCATCAGGTAAGGGGTTGGAAACAGGGATTGTGTAGCATGGACAAGTATATTGCGCAGGTTTGGTGGACGATGGAAAACCACTGTGGGAGGGGTGGAAAGGATAGTGGGCAGCACATTTCTTATTTCACGACATGACGAGAGGTTCTTAAAACATTGGCAGAGAATGTAATTTAGTTGCTCCAGTTCCAAGTGGTACTGAGTTACTAGGAAAATGCTCCTCTGTGGCTGGACAGTGACACTTTGGGAGATTGTGGGAGACTGGAAAGATAAGGCACAAGGAAATCTATTTTTGTACAAGGTTAGGAGGATAATTACGGTCTCTGAAGACTCCAGAGAGACCCTAAGTATCTTTCAAGAGGAACCATTTGTCACTGCAGATGTAACAACCACAGGAACTCTGGAGAGTCAGAGGAGGAAATGGTTGGTACCTTTTATATAGGAGGGTAACTTCCGGGTAATAGGCTGAAGGTGTTGCTCTACGAGAGCCGAGGTTCTCTTAGTGGGGGCAAAGTAACCAGCCACAATGGGGCATCCTGGGTGGTTGGCTTTATGGACTTTAAGGAGCACATAGAAGGTAGGAGTGTGGGGAGTGGTAGGGGTGAGCAGAGAGATGGACTCTGGAGAGAGGTTCTGGGATGGCCCTAAGGATTTGAGGAAAGACTGGAGATTCTGCTGGATTTCTGGAATAGGGTCGCTGTGGCGAGGTTTATAGGTGGACGTATCTGACAGCTGGCAGAGTCCTTCTACCAGGTAATCCTTGGGGTTCAAAATGACAGAGGTGGCGCCTTTGTCCACAGGCAGAATCATAAGGTCGGGATCAGTTTTTAGATTGTGGACAGTGGTTCATTCTGAGGATGTAAGGTTATTTTGCATGTTGAGGGATTTGCTGAATGATGTTGAGGCAAGGTTCTAGGTTAGGAAATTCTGGAAAGATAGCCGGGGGTGATGCATCCCCACTGCCTCATACCCTCGTACAAAAACAAATCTCCCGTGCTTTATCTTTTGGCATAGTCCATATCAATCCAGGCAGGCTTGGAAAATATCTTACCTTCATTGTCTCAGATGTTATTGAATTTAGCATATGGTAAAATGAAGAAATAAGTTTTTTTTTTTTTTTTTTTCAAAAATAACAATCCATAAAATTATGCTTTTTTTCTGTTGATTAGTACCATATAGTTCTACATTCCCTGAAAAGAAGAGCTTCCACTTTTAGGTTGAACAGGTTTTATAAACAACTGAAATTTTTGGCATACATAAAACCTGTTTTATTACCACATTATCACACAACGGGCTCATAAAAATCAAAACCTATCCTTATTTAAAATAATTTTAGTTTTGAAAGATGAGTAAGAGACTCATTTTTCAAGCATTTTAAATGGTTCCAAAATGTATGTGAAGGTCCAAAGACTTAAAGGTTTCAGTTGTGTGCACTCTGTTTTGTATTGAAATTAAAAATGTGTTCCAGTACTTCAGTATCTTCCTTTGATACAGAGTGTTGCCTTCCTGTTGAACCAATAGGAACTGGAGATTTTTAGGTGGGACTGCAAGCCAATTTCAATCACGGAGATTGGCTCTTGATGGCAGATGCTGTATGTAGAGGTGTCAGTCAGCTGGCATAGACCTTCACTAACATACACCTTTCTGTCAAGTACCACAGCAGTAGATCCTTTGTGTGCTGGGAGGATAATGTGGAGTCATCAGCTTTTCGGGAATGTAGAGTCTGGAGTTCTGCAGAGGACAGATTAGGGTCATGTTGTAGGGACATGAGGAAGGATTGTGAAGCAATGCTGGATGTGAGGAATTCTTGTAAAGCTTGTAATGGATGACTTTGCGGTAATGGTGGAGAATCAAGTTGTGTTTGTGGTGAGAACTCTTCAAGGCAGGGTTCAATGTCAGGTTTGTTGTTGGAAAGGTTTTGGGATTGGGTTGCAAAGTGATATTTCCAGTTGACATTATAAGGAAAGTAGGTCCTTCACAAAAGCAGCAGGATTAAATGCAGGTTTAGGGTTGAATGTGGGTCCTTTGGATAATACAAATAATTCAGAAGGGCACAGTGCTTTAGATGACAGGTTGAGATCACTGTACTGTTGTTACTGGTTCTTGTGATTATGAGTTACTATTGGTCTGGGAGATAGTGGTGAAGGCTGTGGTATGTAAGGAGATTGGCCAAGCTCAGTTTGTAGAAGAGGAGTGACGGAGGTGCAGAGGGACAGAAAGGGAGGTTGAGGTAGTTTAGGAGAAGGTGGGATAGCTTCTTAAGGTCAAGTCTGGCATGTTGCTGCAGTCTGAAGTTGACCTGGCAGGTGATATCATCCAAGGAAACATGAGGGGCAGATAACTGCAGGATTTTGTAGGAGAGAAATCTGGTGGAGTGTAAATGGATAATGAGGCATATAGGTCACAAATTAGTTGGGTAAGTCCAAGTGACTGCTGTTTTTGAAACTGTAAAAGAGCCTATTGTAGACTAGTATTATATCCAGAAACAGGGACTTTCAATGTTAGACCTTCGGAGCACACCACTTGTTGCTCAGTATCATCCGGATCTTGAATGTATTAATCAGCTACTTTGACAAGGCCATGACTTCCTAAAATCATGCCCTGAAATGAGATCTATTCTGTCTGAAATTTTGCCCACCACACCTAGAATAGCTTTTCATCACCCTTCCAATCTCTGCAATATCCTTGTCAGACCCTACGCTCCTTCTGCACCCCTCTCCCTACTCTATGGCTTCTACCCCTGAAACCATCCCTGCTGCATTACTTGCCCTACACATCCTCCTACCACCAGCTATTCCAGCCCTGTAACTGGCAAAACATATACTATCAAAATGACATACCAGCTGTCATGTAAGCACTGTTTGGCCTTTTATATCGGCATGACTAACGCTCAATTATCAGTCAGGACGAATGGAGATAGGCAGAGGGTGCATGCTGGCAACATGCAATATGCTGTTGCAGAGCATGCTCCACAATGTGACAGTCATGACCTTGGTGCCTGTTTCACCACAAGTGCCATCTGGATTCTCCCCCAGACACCAATTTCTCAGAACTCTGCAGGTGGGAAATAGCATTACAACATGTCCTTGATTCTCGCCACTCACCTAGCCTTAATTTATGTTAATTCATTGTGTCTCAGAGTTTCTTCCTGTAACTACTCCTTTCTTCACTCCATTTTAGTTTTCTACATCTTTGATTTTCTGACCTATCTAATTTTTGCCGTCCCCCGTCCCACCTCTGTCACATACAATGCACTTAGCTTTTCACTCTTATTAACTCATGCATCATGTTTTAGTAGTAATCTTTAAGCTCTCAGGCTTTCAAATCTCATCAAGTGCAGTCTCCAACAATCAATTTTTCCTTCTCATCCCATCTGGTAAGTCTCCTTGTTCCTTGCTCTTGTTCCTTGCTCTCTCCAGCAATTTAACTTAGCATACCTCTTCATTATTTAACTAGCATTTCCGGAAAGTAGCGTAAAGTTTAAGTTGTTGTTTCAGAAACTTTGCACTTTTGTTTTTGTTTACACACAGTTGCATATAGGCCAAATTTGTGTAACCATATTTTCGTGTTTATCTGTAATTTAACTGACTTATTCTTAATAAACTATTACGTTTATCATGAGTGAAAAGTGCTTGACTTGCCGTAGAATTGTTAGGTCGGGGCTTTGGTGTGATGGGTGCTGTACTTTTTTCCATGTGGGTGACTGTAGTGGCATGGAAATAGGGGAAGTAAAAGAGACTCATCAGTGGTTTTGTAGGATTTGTAGTAGAGATAGGAATATACTAGAACAGGAGGGGAAAATTGCCGCCCTTCAGGCTGAGTTAGACAAGGCCAGGGGAGATCTTGACAGGTTAAGGAGGGAGAAGGGTAAAGAGAGGTGGGAAGTGGCAACAGGCAACAGGAGGAACAGGCCTAGAACTTTGTCTGACAGCTTTATGGTGAATGTGGAAAATAGATTTGACCTGTTGCTTCAGTTAGAAGCTGGTGAGCCTCAAGCAGTTGCAGGTGTAGACAGGGCACAACAAACTTTCAGCAGTAAATTGAAAAGTAAGAATGTAGGGAAATCAGTAAAGAGAAAGAAAGTGTTGTTGTTAGGTAGTTCCCATGGAAGAGGTGTTGGCCAACTTTTGCAGGATGAACTAGGATCAGAATACCAGATCACCAATTTTTTTAAACCTAGTGCTGGTCTGGAGCAGGTGACAGAGGATTTAGGATCACTTTGCAAAGATTTCACTAAGGAAGATGGTTGGTTGGTTGTTTTGGGGAAGGAGACCAGACAGCAAGGTCATCGGTCTCATCGGATTAGGGAAGGACGGGGAAGGAAGTCGGCCGTGCCCTTTGAAAGGAACCATCCTGGCATTTGCCTGGAGCGATTTAGGGAAATCACGGAAAACCTAAATCAGGATGGCCGGACGCGAGATTGAACCGTCGTCCTCCCGAAACTAAGGAAGACACCGTAGTTATAGTGGGTGGGGCAGGTAACAGTATTGACAGAGATCCTGGGTACAGTATAGAGTGTGACCTGGCGAAGATTGCATCAGCATCGAAGCATACTAGTGTTGAGTTTGTATCTGTTCTTGGGTGCCATGACCGACCTCATTTGAACTCTTCTGTCAAGAGAATTAATTTGGAGCTGGAACGGCTGCTCATGTCGGGTGCAGGGTCACACATTGGTGTGGTTCATGTTGATTCTCTCAGTAGGTGGGATTATACTAGGCATGGCCTTCACCTCAACAGGAAAGGGAAGGGTAAATTGGCTAGGGAAATAGCAGGAAAGTTAAAGGGGGGAGGCACTGTCATGAGTGGTAAAATACCAGTGGTTATAGGATTCAGAAAAGACCCTTTTTTAGGGTAGGGAGGACAGAAAGAAGGCAAATTTTAAGAGAGGTTAGAACTGAGACAAACCTTCAGTTTGAGAAAGAAATCAAAAAACATAATTCCAGCTTATTACATCAGCATAAACAGCCATTGGTTAAGAATTTTCAACTGTCAGCAGATATATTAACTCCACCAAATTTTAACTCAGTCAATGTGAAATGTCAGCTATCTTTATTGCATCAAAATATTCGAGGACTGAGAAATAAAATTAATGAATTAACTATCTGCATAGATGAATTAAAGTCTTCAAACCCAGCTGACATAATCTGCCTCTCTGAACATCATGTGACCACTGGTATAGAACTTTTAAGTGTTACAGGGTTTAGGTTAGCCTCTCACTTTTGTAGATCAGAAATGGAGAAAGGAGGAGTTGCCACATTCATCAGGAACTGTCATAAATTTAAGAACATAGGCATTCATAAATTTTGCCTAGAACAGCATATGGAAGCATGTGCAACAGAATTAGAATTTCACAAAAAATTCTTCATAATATTAAGTGTATATCGAGCACCTGTAGGTAACTTTAATCTGTTTGTCAACCACCTTGAAGCTGTACTGGCCCATTTAACAACCAAAAACAAAGAAATAGTGGTTGCTGGTGATTTCAATGTAGATTTCCTTAAAGACTCTCCCAATAAGAACTTATTTGAGTTAGTAACACTATCGTTCAACTTAATTCCCACTGTAAAGTTCCCCATTAGGATAGCCACTTGCTCACAAACAGCCATTGATAATATCTTTATAGAAAAGTCCAATGAACAAAATTATATTACAAAACCAATAGTCAATGGCCCTTCAGATCATGACATGCAGTTCCTTCTGTTAAATGTTAATACTGAACAGGATATAAAATCTGAGCTCAAGAGGGTAATCAGTAAGCCAAAAATTGATTATTTTAGGACACTCCTCAGAGACATTCACTGGACTGATGTTTACAGTGCTCATGGCATGAATGAAAAATATAACATTTTTGCTAATAAAGGGCTTACCTTATTCGAACACTGCTTTCCCCCAAAACTTACCAAGGTTAGAGCAAAGTCTACAAAGAAGCCATGGATTACTCGAGGAATAGGGGTATCTTGTAAAACAAAAAGAAAACTGTATCTGTCAATCTGAAACATTTCCAATGTTGATGCTATAGCACATTATAAGAAATACTGCAAAATATTAAAGACTGTAATACGGATGTCAATGCAAATATATTACAAGGAAAAGATAGTCATATCAGATAACAAAATAAAGACAATATGGGATATAGTGAAGGAGGAGACTGGTAGAACCAGACATGAAGAGGAACAAATAGCATTAAGAGTAAATGATACATTGGCGACAGATGTGTATAGTGTTGCAGAACTTTTTAACAAACATTTTATAACTGTTACTGAAAAGATGGGGTTGTCAGGTTCGGTAGATGCTGCTATGGATTACCTTAGACCAGACATTTCAAGTAACTTCCATAATATGAATTTGACCCTCACTACCCCAACAGAAATAATGTCCATCATAAAATCTTTAAAATCAAAAACATCTAGTGGGTATGATGAAATATCAACAAAGTTAATTAAAGAATGTGATTCTGAGCTAAGTAACATATTAAGCTATCTGTGTAACCAGTCGTTTATCAGTGGAATATTTCCTGAGTGGCTGAAATATGCTGAAGTTAAGCCACTGTTTAAGAAGGGAGATAAAGAAATAGCATCAAATTTCCGTCCAATTTCACTGTTGCCAGCATTCTCAAAAATTTTAGAAAAAGTAATGTACTGTCGTCTTTATAACCATCTTATCTCAAATAACATACTGTCGAAGTCACAGTTTGGATTTCTAAAAGGTTCTGATATTGAGAAGACTATCTACACTTACAGTGAAAATGTGCTTAATTCATTAGACAAAGAATTGCAGGCAACTGATATATTTTGTGATCTGTCAAAGGCATTTGACTGTGTAAATCACAATATCCTTTTAAGTAAACTAGAATATTATAGTATAAGAGGAAATGCTGCAAAATGGTTCAAATCTTATATCTCTGGCAGGAAACAAAGGCTGTTATTAGGAAAGAGACATGTATCAAGCTATCAGGCATCATCCAACTGGGAACTAATTACATGTGGGGTCCCACAAGGTTCCATTTTGGGGCCCTTACTTTTTCTTGTGTATATCAATGACCTTTCATCAGTAACATTACCAGATGCCAAGTTTGTTTTGTTTGCCAATGATACAAACATTGCAATAAATAGCAAATCAAGTGTAGTCTTAGAAAGATCAGCCAATAAAATATTTGTGGACATTAATCACTGGTTCCTAGCCAATTCTTTGTCACTAAACTTTGAAAAAACACACTACATGCAGTTCAGAACTTGTAAGGGGTGTCCCAAGAGTATATGTCTAACATACGATGACAAGAAGATAGAAGAAGTGGACAGTGTTAATTCTTGGGATTAATAAATAAATTCAACTGGGAGGAGCACACCACAGAACTGCTGAAGTGTCTTAACAAATCTCTGTTTGCAATGCGAATTTTGTCAGACACAGGGGATATAAAAATGAAAAAGCTGGCATGCTTACTTTCATTCCATAATGTCATATGGGATTATTTTTGGGGATAATTCATCAAGCCAAGCTAAAGTTTTCCGGGCACAAAAACGTGCAGTAAGAGTTATATGTGGTGTGAACTCAAGAACATCCTGCAGAAGCCTGTTTAGGGAACTAGGGATACTAACTATTGCTTCCTAATATATTTATTCCTTAATGAAATTTGTCATTAAAAATATATCACTTTTTCAAACCAACAGCTCAATTCATGGAATCAATACTAGAAATAAGAATAATCTTCACAAGGATTTAAAGTCACTTAGTCTTGTACAAAAAGGTGTGCATTATTCAGAAATACACATTTTCAATAACTTGGCAGCAGCCATAAAAAGCTTAACAACCAATGAAATTCAGTTTAAGAGAAGCCTAAAGGATTTATTGGTGGCCAACTCCTTCTACTCCATTGATGAATTTCTTAGTAAAACCAACTGATTTGTATATAAGTACAACATAACTTCTGCACAATTTCAGTGCAGTAATGTGTTCATTGAAAATTTGTGTGTGTGTGTGTGTGTGTGTGTGTGTGTGTGTGTGTGTAAGTATAGTCTAACTTCTGCACCATTTCAGTGCAGTAATGTGTTCATTGTAAATAAGTATTACAGTAGTTGTATTACATGTTTATTACCTTATAAATAAATAAAAACTTTTTTATTTTAAATTCAGTGCATTAGTATTTGTAAAATGACTCTTAGTGTTCATTAAAAAATGACGATCATTCCACTTGGGACCTGTGGAATGGTACATTAGCTTACTTGTTTTAGTTGTAAATATTTGTCGTGTATTGTTGTTTTTCTGACATGTTCCACATCCTGGAGGACCTCCTCACTACGGATCAATTGGAATGAAAGTAAATCTAATCTAATCTAATCCCCAACCTGAGGTTCCAGGTGATTTTCTGAATCGTACACCTTTCCCTAAATCTCTCCAGTCTTTTCCTTCACCTCTCTTTCTTCCCCTTCAACTCTTCTGCCAGAAGAAGGAGCCACTGGCTCCAAAACCTTGCAAAAGTTTTTCAGAAAAAAAATGTGTTGCATTACTTATTGAACATCCTCATATATATTGGTTTAAAAATTAATGAAAAGGAAACATGATTAATTCTCAAGTATCTGCTGTACAATTAAAAGGAATGATTTATCATATGGTACTCATATTTGATGTAGATAGCTTGGAAAATAGAAACATGGTTGGTCATTTTTAAGGAGCAGCTTGTGAGAGGATACAGAATTTGGCTGAATTAAATTTGGGAATCGTCTCATAAGCAATGGACCTGCGAAAATTTCTGTAGCCTCTTCACATATAAATGAGTTGTGTACAACAAATTTTATTATAACTTCAATAATAATTAAATGACACAAAAGTAGTCCATAATATTGTTATTTATAAGTAGATAATATCCTAGATACACTGCCAGAAAAAAAAATGCAACACCCTCAAGGACAAGGTCACATTATTCAAAAGTGGGGTGCCAGGTAGTTCATCGTTGTTGAAGTATATGATAAGAAATTTAGAACAAATGAAACACACGCAACAGTAAGGGACCCCAAACAGTCACAGCAGTACACAGTGTGCCCCTCTCTCGATGTGCATCTGTTCAGTGTGGATGTCTACAGCTTGGTATACAGGTGTGGGAATGTTCCACACACCGTTGTTGAAAGTAGCAATACACGATCTATATAATTACACCCAATGTGTGCAGCAATCTGTTGATATGTGCATCCGGCATCCTGCAGGCCCATAATGCAACCCCATTCAAAGGGCTGAAGCCGTTCAGCTACTGTACAAACAGGATGTCTCTACTCACATTAATAAAAGTTCATCGATATTCAGAAACAGAAGAATTATTTTATTCAATGAAATTCAGAAGATAAGGGAACACTAAATCACTATTAATATGTATTTAATTAATGAAAAGGTTGAAATGCAAAGCTGCAGCAATCAAAGAAAACAAGACTTGGATCAATATTATGCAGTTAATGGTTTTCAAAATTCAGGAGGGAGAAGTGACATACTGAAAACTAAATACTCATCATTTTAATTTCAAATCTGATGCTCAGAATTGCCTTTCAATCATTATTATCATTAAAATTTTAATTATCATCTATGTTCCATAACTTCTCATATGAAACGTCCATTGTCCTTCACTGATTGTTGTTTGTCAAGTACTCTGCAATTCAACACTTGGCAATACTTTTCTAATTCTCCTTTATCTGCTACATTTTCAATGAAACAGCCATTAGTTCTGAAAATACAAGAGTCTTGTTTGCTTTTAATTCTTTACTTGCAGAATGAATATTCATTCTTCAGTGAAGTGAGCACTGATTTTACAATTTCTGGCACATTGAAACTGCATATCTGACCAGGACTTGCACCTGGGACAATTGCCTTTCATAGGCAAGTGTTCTCCCAACGGAGCTAACCAAGCACAATTCTTGACAAAAGCTATCAGGATGAGTAGTGTGTCAACTTGGATATCTCAGTCAGTAGTGTACTTGTCTGCTTATGACAAAGATCTCATATCTGAGTCCCAAACCAGCAAACAGTTTTGATCTGCCAGGAAGTTTCAAATCAGTGTCCACTCTGCTGCTGACTAAAAAGTCATTCTGTAAGAAAAGAACCGAAAACAAACAATGACTCTTGTATTTTCAGAGCTACTGATTGTTACTACTTACAGCAAAAATAATGAAAATGCATCATGAGTCGTGCTGGATATCTTAGTCAGTATACCGTTTGCCAGCAATAGGCAAAGGTCCCAGGTTAATCTCAGTCCAGCACACAGTTTTAATCTCCCAGGAAGTTCCAATTCTTTTCTTTTTAGCAGTTTAAATATAATCTGTTTTTATGAATAGTCAATTAATATTTACTATGTACCTTTTAAAATCAATACAGCTGGATATTTGAGAAGTGAACAATTTTTTCATATCATTTACATCCATAATTCAATATCTATTTATACTTTTCAGACCCAGTGTTTCCTCATGCAGCATATCTTATGAAATAATTTTCATCCACAGAAAATACTTAACACTGTTATACAAATCTGTAGTATCACTCAAAATATACAAAATTTTTATTGTTTTGAAATGATGTGTTCAATTACTTACTGTTGATTAGAGAGAGAAAGTAGTCTTCCCACACTAAAACCTTAAGTGTACGAATTCCAGCTAAAGCTTCTGCCAGTAACTGCACCCGCCTGTCCTTGCTGGCCATAAGACGCGAGCTAAGTACTCCTATTTTGTTAGCTAGCAGTTTGTTGACAGGAATCAAAAGCACAGTTACTGCCACACCAGCAAGAAATGATAACCCAAGCTGAATGTACAACAAGTACAAAGTAACAGCCACCTGCACAATAACATGTCACTGAGAAGTGTGTCAATTTGCTGCATATCATTTATAAAACAACAAAATTTTCAAAACTATCGGTACTACAAAATTTACTTAATTATAATTAATCTATGTGAGTGAAAGTGGTGATTTGTCAAGTTCTGAAGTACATTCAACACTCTTAATATGAAGATCCAAAAGATGATCGTCATACTTTAAAGGTAATGTCTAAATGTTACTCGGCTTTTGATGAGATAGTGTTACTCATACAACACAAATAGGAGGAGGAGGAGGAGATTAGTGTTTAATGTCCCATCGACAACGAGGTCATTAGAGACGGAGCACAAGCTCGGGTGAGGGAAGGATGGGGAAGGAAATCAGCCGTGCCCTTTCAAAGGAACCATCCCGGTATTTGCCTGAAGCGATTTAGGGAAATCACGGAAAACCTAAATCAGGATGGCCAGAGACGGGATTGAACCGTCGTCCTCCCGAATGCGAGTCCAGTGTGCTAACCACTGCGCCACCTCGCTCAGTACAACACAAATAAATGAGACACATACATGGACTATGGACAACGGATGTTGAAACACTGAAGTAAACTCATAAACATTCATCTCATCCAAAAGAAGCTATTGGATGGTATTAAAATAAATGAAACAATAATTAGAAACAACTCTCTCTCTCTCTCTCTCTCTCTCTCTCTCTCTCTCTCTCTCTCTGTGTGTGTGTGTGTGTGTGTGTGTGTGTGTGTGTGTGTGTCATTATTATTATTAACTTCAACAATGTTTCTCTGATCTTGCTTACAAGACTGTTAGTTCATTATCTTGTGGAATTTGTACTTTCCTTGGATTGAGGTAGGCTCTTATCACTCACTCATGAACAACTGAATTAGAGGTAGCTGCTGAGTTACAGAGTGTTCCTGTTAGTATAATAAATGGAATAGTTCACATTCATAGGAGTAGGATGTCAGATCTCACACTGTCCTTTGGTATGATAATCAAGTGAAGGATGGATAGGACAACATCATCACATTAAATAATGGTCAGAACACAGCTGCCTGACACATGGAACATACTATCTTAATGGTCATGCAGGATTAAAATTTCAAATGTCTTTTTGTCAAGGATGTACTACAAGTACACCAATTCTGGGAGAAAACCATTGTCAGCAGAGTTACTGCCATGGGTTAATGTGCTTCAATTACGGTAATTGGCATCTACTACTATTGATCATGACAATGACTAGACAGAATGCAGAATGCAATACAGGAAATCACTCACCATTGCAACAGTGGATGACAATGACAGTGACGACGACGACAACGACCACCACCACCAACAACAACAATAACAACAACAACAACAAATGAACATACTTATCAGAGCCATCTCCTCACAGCGGATTACAAAAGCCATAACCCCACATCGCAGAGGACTGAAAATAACAAAGGCACAGGAACATTGCCAATGCATGCTGAAAGAATGGAAGAAGAATATGTGGATTAATGAGCAGTACTACACCAAGATACAAGCTACTGGCATTATACAAGTACACAGAAAACACATGAAGAGTTGCATCCTGCTTTTCAACAAGGAACTGTTCATGCAAGTGGTGGAGGTATTCTCATGTGATGTATATTTGCATAGGTTGAAAAAAAAGCACTACATTTGCTATCATCCAATGACTCAACAAAGCTTGTATTGTCTTCCAGTTACCTGACTTCAGATCAACACAGTAAGTATGGGATGCCATAAAGCAAGACGTGCAAGCCTTGGACTTTACTCCCAACAGTCTCCATGTGCTGTGGATGACAGCTGAGTGGTAGTGCATTACAATGATAACCAAATACTTTCTGTATCTTGTAAAGTGCATACCATTATACATCACTGTGGTCATCAGGGCAAAACAGGGTGTTGCGTGCCACTATTTCAGTTGTTCAAAAGCAGGTCTTTACTTTACAAGATTACCGTATAAGGTCTCGCAGATAGAAGCACAGATGGAATATTAGCTCAGATAGAAATAAAATGGCTCTGGCACTGGGTTTGTCAAAGCAACAATCCTGGAAAGGAAGTTTAGACACATCTCTTGCAAACGCAAGGAGGAGGAGGAGGAGGAGGACAGTCGTGGTCTAACATCTTGTAACAAGGAATGAGATATAACACAAGTTCAAAATGGGGGAAGGATGTGGAAGGAAATGGCCATGTACTTTCCAAAGAAACCATTCCAGCAGTTGCCTTAATCAATCTAAGGAAAAGTAAGTGTGTGTGTGTGTGTGTGTGTGTGTGTGTGTGTGTGTGTGTGTTGTCTGGTTAACGTAAAAAAGATGTGTTTATTATTTTATTTTTATACTGTGAATTTTATTTTGTAAAGTATTAAGAAAAGTCTTACAAGGTATAGTACCTGCAGAATGTATGACAATGCCACTACTCAACATGATCAGTGCAGGTGCTTTGCAGGATGACAGCAGCTCTCAGTAACAACCAGCGAACAGAACCTCACAAGGGGAAAGAACTCACCGTATGAACTGAACTATGGGAAGCGGAGCATCCAAACAACATAAATAAAATCTGGAAACATACTCAGCATGTGGCTAATGAATGAGAACACGACACCTCTGGGCATGAAGCACCAGGATAGATCAATGGCTGTTAAACTCCATGAGAGAAGTAGCCTGATCCACTTATTGCCACTCACAAGTATACACTTCTGCCAGTGGGTCTGCCCACCGACACCATGCAAGCACCATGCATGACAGATGTGTGAACTACTTCGATGTTCTACACATGCCAGCTTACCTGCCTTCATCATGACATCCACTGAAGGGGATATTAAATCCATCAAAAAGGCCAGGGTTGGGTTGCAACCTCCATTGCAGAAGAAGAGAGAGTGCCAGAGAACCCAGCAATGGACTGATCACCATAGGAGCCAACACTGACACCCCAGGCTCCGCTGGAAGGGTGGAAGGACATGGAGGAAGAGGCACTGGTGGATCCACCAGCAATAGTGGGGATGGGGCCACCTCCATCGATGAAAGTGAGTTGAGATCTGTGGGCTCCACAACACCAGGTAAAGGCATGAGCTGAAATGGGGCACAAGGCTGCAGGCAACAGAAGGACAGTGGAAGCTGTGGTGTGGGGGGGGGGGGGGGGGGGGGGCAGCAATGGTGAGGGACACTGCTGTGTGTGTGTGTGTGTGTGTGTGTGTGTGTGTGTGTGTGTGTGTGTGTGTGTGTGGAGCTTATGGGCACTCAACGGTGAGGTTATTAGCAGACTTAAACTCATTAAAATAAATGTCTAAAATTGTTGCACACAGTGAGGACGAAACCTATAAAATCAGACTCATCCACTCACTCCCACCTCACTCGCACTGTGCCACACAGTCACTCTATCTCACATGCATGAAGATATCTGAGAAAGGGTGGAAGATGCTACATCTGCGTTTAAAATAGATGTAAAACCATAGAAGAGCTAAAAGAAAGACACAGGGATGTGGATCTGGCTGACCTCTTACAAGAAACGTGGGTGAAGCGTTCACCCTATCAACACATTAAAAACTTATCCCTAAAATTTTTGTAGGCAATTTTTTCACCGAAGCATAAAACCACACCACATTCATTTGAACATCACTTAAAATAGAGGGTAGATCTGCTGGCAAATCTGCCACAGCCAGTTCATCCACAAATGGAGGGTCGCCTCACCAGAGCAAGAAGACATGCAACAGAGGACTTTGGCCTATATGAAGACGAGCGAGGAGGACATCATCCAGTCTTTGTGGCTGAAAGGAGGTATGTCACAGCTGAAAAGTGAGTTTTATGAGACACAGCTTATTATCCATCACTTTCAGCCACTCATCCTCCCATTGATGCATGATTCAACCAAGGGGTGATAGCATGCGGGGGGATGGCACACTGAAATAACTGAGGATTGTGATACGCCTCCTAGGCTGCTACATCTGACCTTTCATTCCCCGCAATACCCACGTGCCCTGATACCCAGCAGAAAGACGCCGCCTTCTCCAGCCATTGTAGCTGGAGGAGGGCAACCTGGATATTCTGGACTAATTTATCTGCTGGGTACAAGCCATCATAGAGTGTGAAGGACACACAGAGAATCGGAACAGACAAGGAATTTAGCTCCAGTGCTCACAAGATCACATATAATTCTGCATCACAGACAGTAAAGTCTAGAGACATTTGGACCTTGAGGACACAATCAGAGAAAACAACATAGCAAACAATGGAGCCCCGTTTCATCCCGTGTGTAAAGGCAACTGTGGAGTTGTAGTGCTCATTTAAAATGTCATAAAATAATGTATTAAAAAATATGCACGAGTTCAATCTTGCCTGTACTTCACCAAATCTAAAATTACTCTGCGCATCTGCAGTAACCAGTGTGGCAGATAATTAAAACCCTAAATTTGGGGTGGTACGTGCTCCACACCAAGTGACTCCAGCACACATTGCATGTGGATCCCAAATGGCATTGTCGCTCGTGTACGACTGGAGAAAAGGTGTTCCTGAGGTGGATGAACAACAGTCACCACACAAAGAACTGCACCCAAACAGCAACGCCAAGAGAAAAATGTGGCAGGCCATGGTGGTCTGTAGCATGTGACTCAAGAGCACAACAAATCCAGGTGACCTCACAGCTGGCACCCGTGCAGACATGCACCCAATGACCAGTGTTGCCCAGTACATAGCCAGAAAACTCAACAAATGCATCATCATGCAGACACAGACATCTTCATCTGGGTGTTGAATGTATGCACAAAGTGCTCCACCTCTGAGTTAGAAGCCGTGTAAAATGAGATGGTATTCAGATGCTGAATACCTCTGCGGATGAAAAGGCTTCAGTCTGGAGTGTCACAAATTGCCTACTGTTATTCGACATGATCATCCTAACTGATCCCTCAATGGCAAAAATAATTAACAGAAAAATTGCCTTGAAATTTTGAGCCCGGCCCAAGATACTCTCAAACAGCAGGCTATAGGACTGCAGCAAGAAGCATGAAAAATAATGGACTGAGGCACTAAATACAATTTGTCAATGGCCTGAAAGCCAAAAACAGAAAAGGCATCAAGCCCGAAGATATTTTGTGCCAATGGTGGATTGACAACTAACAATGTAAGTTGCCATTCCACATTACTGCAGCTCACAGGCATGGAGAATTGCCCTCACAATGAAATGTACTGTGTACTATAAGACACAAGCTGACAGAGGGCTGCTGCAACTCCAGGCGACCCACGATCCTGTATGTATCCAAGTTAATGAGGCTGACTGACACTCCCATGTCTACTTATAATTCAACAAGCCGCCCATCCACAATCAATGTCAGCAAAATACACTGGGGCGACACTTGTGGGGCATTGGACACAGCCCAGAGTCCAAGGAAAACACTGGACTGTCCGACAACCAACTTGCAGCTCTCTGACTGTCACAAACAGTTGCGAAACATTATATCTGATGGCATACCGGACACATAACCTCCTCAAGTGGGCAGTCTTGGCGAATGTGCAACAAATGACAATCAGGGCAGGACTGGTGGTTCACTCAATGAGTGGAAGGAGAATGACGCCAAGGATCCAAAAATCACAATCGACAGGCAATACCATGCTGCAAGCGATGCAAACCCATCAACCTTGGAGCAGGTGATGACAGGGAACACCAAGATAGTGTTACATCAGAATTGTCAATGGCAGCAACACAAGGTGACTCCGTGGGAAGCAAGGCCACCTGAGGTATCTGACAGGGCCCCAGGGGCTGTTGATCCTGTACACCTAATCACGCCACCTGCCAATTATTAGAAAGGCTGTCCCAAGCCTCCACCATGAGTTCATGCCATTCCACAATTTGGGCAACTTTGTCTAAAAAAGGGTCGTACAAGCCCATCGACTAAGTCAGATCCTTGGGATTAAGAGTGTCTAAAAAAGGGTCGTACAAGCCCATCGACTAAGTCTGATCCTTGGGATTAAGAGCCAACTGGACAATTACATGCCAAGTTGAGACAAAGAAAGCTGGGATATTTTTACTTCCCCTCTTGTTTTGCTATCTGTCTCCTTAGAATTCATTTTTTCACTTTTAACTAATTACCATTAACATACATGATTATAATCTACATTTTCATAAAAGAGAAAGGTTGACCCTCAGTTTTAATGAATATAACACCAGATCTAATTTTGTGCTTAATTTTATGTGTGTAATTGATTTTATAATTTATTTCAACTATTCCTAGTTAGTATATTTTGTTATAGGGTGAAATCAGTAATTGTTTAATAACTTAAATTCTATTGTTGACGTATAAACAAATATAAATTCTGTACTAATTATAAACAATTGGAGGAACAACTAATAATATTCTTAAAGGATCTATTTGGATCTATGCGAAAACACATTAGCAAAGCCAGCCCTTAATTAATTCCAAACTAATTAACAGTTTTGTCAAAAGTATTGTTTGAGTAACAATATTCGTTAATTTCTTGATTTAAACAAATAATTTGGCATAACTTTTACAGTAGAAGAAACTGTTAAAAAGAACCAACTTTTCAATGTATTCAGTTAATTTAATGAGTTAAGTTTTAATTGTAATTTCTGTAAATTTAACTTCAAATAATGTGTAGTTTTAGTACCTATTATTGTGAGGTTATATAAGGGCTCAATTTTTGGTCCCGAGACAATCAGTCCATGGCCGAGTTTCAGACGAGGAACCTGTATTGGTTAGATCAACAACAATGCATTCATGAAATAAGTGTAACACAATTAGGCCATGTGTTAAAACAATAACAGTGTCTGTTCCATATGTAACTTTCTATATTTCAAGAACTGTGAACTTTGTGGTTAGGTTTTTACTGCTTATGCATGTTCAATAGTAAACTATTGTAGCAGTATGTGGAGATTTGCCTGAAAACTATTAATGAGGCTTATGGAAAGTTAAAACAATAGTGCACTGGCCATATATAACTGTGTACTATTGGGGGAGGGGGAGGGGAGGGGGGGGGGGGAGTTGTGAACAGTGAAAGATAACTACTGTGAAATGCAACTGTGCACCTGTCAGCTACATTATTTAAAGTAATCAGTGTTGTACTTCCACACCCCATTTTTCAGCCAGTATCACAACGTAGTACATCAACACCGAGGACAACAAACGAAAAAATAAATTAGGCAAACTGTCACAAAGTTAGTGAATCTGCTTAAGAGGCATCACAGACACTCAAAACACTTGTGCAAGAGGCCTTGCAAATCAGCAATACAGGTCACATACAACTGTCAAGGGCACTAGTGATACTGGTTAACCTGCAGCCATGCCATTACCACATAGGTTTCATGGCCGAAATATTGTGTAAGCAACTGACAAAACTCGTCAAAGGGAGGCTTCTCGGGCTGAGTGGAGAGTTTAAAATTTTGGGTAACTTCATATTAACCTGCACTGCTGGACAACAAAGTTGTCTTATCAACCAGACTGACAATATATCTTACACGACAGTGCAGCAAGAACTGGTGCAGATAATTCTCCCACCTTAGACTCACTGAAACTGGCAAACGACGTTGGGGGCAGGGCACGAGGTAAGGACACGAAGCAAGCCAGCATTCTGGGTTATCACAGCCTGCATCTGTTCCCACTCCTACTGCTATTACTGCAGCTCCTTGTGCAGGCAGAATTATTCCTGGCGGCATTCCAAAAATGCCGAGTCCACGGTAGCCATAAGTGAACACTATTAAAACAGGGAAAGAAAGAAATAGGGAATAAAAAGCATAAGAATGTACTTTGTTGCCACTTCTGTATCTGCAGATGCTGTGACAATGCTGCTGCTAACATGGTCAGCAAGGTACTTTACACACACACACACACACACACACACACACACACACGCACAGAAAGAGAGAGAAAGATGGGACGAGGGTTAGTGACAGTTAATGAAATGAGACACTTAGGTGCAAAATGTAAGTACAATGTATATAAATAACAGAAGTCAGCAACAAATGACATTTAAAAACTTTTGAAATGTCCGTGGCAGGGAAAACAAACTAAAAACAATTATGGCAAATATAAAATGCTGTACCTTACCTGAAGAGGAATACTCCAAAATGCATGAAAACTGGCACAGGCATTAACTACACGATCTGTGTCAGTGCTCATGAAGTTTACAACTTCCCCTGTCCTAAAACAAGGAAATAAAGGTTGTAAAGAGGCTGATGTCTGCACACAAGTAATGTAAGGAGGAACAGTAATAGGAGATTTGTTAAATGGAAAACTCCCTTCATATTTTAAAATCAGATTTAAGTTAGAGATACCTGACAGTTTCCCTCATTCTAGAAAGGAATGTGATTCTGTTAGCTCTACAAAGGTATTAACAACTGATTTACAAAAAAAAAAAAAAAAAAAAAAAAAAAAAAGAAAACGGGGAGGTATGCAATATTATGTAACTTTGTTTCCTACACTTTTAATTTCTAGGAGCATTCTGTGTGGAATAATGACCTATACTGCCGCTAAGGAAAGAAAAAT
Organism: Schistocerca serialis cubense; assembly: GCF_023864345.2. NCBI lineage: Eukaryota > Metazoa > Arthropoda > Insecta > Orthoptera > Acrididae > Schistocerca > Schistocerca serialis. The sequence continues at coordinate 308,539,955 of NC_064638.1, forward strand.
TTCAAATAAATAACAAAGTAGAAAATAACGTGAAAATTGTGATTTTTAGCAACATAAGGCAAAATTGGCACTTTTTTACAATTGTCATGAAATTTTGAATTTTTCCCACTCCTACGTAAAAATGTTGTACATCTGATAGTAGCAGTTTATTAAGATTGGTAGATGATAGTTGCTGAATGCAGAATTGGATTTTAAAGAATCATGTGTAATCTTAAAACAGCATACCAGTTCCTGTTTAAAGAATTATAGCTTTTAAACACGTCATTTCGGTGAAGTGGTGTGTTGCACAAGCATTTTTTGAAGCAATGAACTAGATTAACCTACCGCCTGAATGTATGTTTTATTTTTACACATTTATTATGATGTAGAAGGATGCAGTGTACCTGCAGGCCAGGACGATGATACACATTGTACCACACTTGCAGTACCTGCTGGTTGGGCAGCTTATTCACTTTTGTTGGGTCCTACCTTGCAGATATGGTACGAATCATAGCAGAAGAGTGGCCGGGACGATGCATATGATGGCATGGAGACAAGATAAAACCTGAAACTTCCTGGCAGATTAAAACTGTGTGCCGGACCAGGACTCAAAATTGGGACCTTTGCCTTTCACGCGAAAGTGCTCTATCATCTGAGGTACCCAAGCATGACTCACGCCCCGTCCTCACAGCTTTACTTCTGCCAGTATCTCGTCTCCTACCTTCCAAACTTCACAGAAGCTCTCCTGAAAACCTTGCAGAACTAGCACTCCTTGAAGAAAGGATATTGCGGAGACATGGCTTAGCCACAGCCTGGGGGATGCTTCTGTGAAGTTTGGAAGGTAGGAGACGAGATACGGCAGAAGTAAAGCTGTGAGGACGGGGCATGAGTCGTGCTTGGGTAGTTCAGATGGTAGAGCACTTGCCCGCAAAAGGCAAAGGTCACGAGTTCGAGTCTCGGTCCGGCACACAGTTTTAATCTGCCAGGAAGTTTCATATCAGTGCACACTCTGCTGTAGAGTGAAAATCTCATTCAAGAAAAAACCTGTTATATATTTGCTCAATTGAAATCTGTTAAATAAGACAGAATGTTTTTGGACTTTGTCCTTATCAATGTAATTCTGATATTCTGAGTAATGAAGCACTTTTGTATTGCATCGTCATTGTAAACAAGGATGCAGAGTACACAATACATTGTTTATGAGGAGCTTTGTATTTGTTCCGCGCATTGGCTGTTGTATTGCACTCTTAATTAGCAGCAGTAACTGCAGAACTTTAAGGAAAGAAGTTTCATCAGAAGAAGTTGTCAAGTGTGCTGAAATAATAAGATGAGCAAGATTAAAAATGGACATTTTACCTCCAAATCAGACCTTACTTCACCACCCGATATCACGGTACATAACCATCGCATACATCGCATGGGGAAATCGGTAACAACAACCCAGAAGACCAAAAACAAATACAGCTGGGAGTAAATAATATTGACTAAGAACAAGAACAGCAAACAGAAATTTGAAATTTTAAAGAAGATTGGTGATCCCCCTCCGAGTCAATAGCTATTGCCCATAATGGCCTTACCACAGTGGTAACACTGGTTCCCATCAGATCACCAAAGTTAAGCGCTGTCAGTCTGGACTAGCACTTGGATGGGTGACCATCCAGTCTGCCGAGCACTGTTGGCAAGCGGGGGGGGGTCAGCCCTTGTGAGGCAAACTGAGGAGCTACTTGATTGAGAAGTAGCAGCTCCGGTCTCGGAAACTAACATACGGCCGGGACAGCGGTGTGCTGACCACATGACCCTCCATATCCGCATCCAGTAATGCCTGTGGGCTGAGGATGACACGGCGGCCAGTCGGTACCTTTGAGCCTTCATGGCCTGTTGGGAGTAGTTTAGTTTTAGTTTTTTGTTTGATAGCTATTGTCCATAGCAACAATGGTCAAAAGCCTGATTATGTTGCAGTGCCAAAGCAATTAACAGCACTGCAAATTAAAAATTTTGAAGGGGTTTGAGTAGTCAATGAATAACAATTATTTACTACAATTATTACAGAGATGAAACTAATTAGTCCAAGAGTCAGAAGATTTTCTACTACGACTACAGAGGGAACTGTACCATGATGAGTCTACAGTAGCCCTGCAGATCACAGCTGCAGCTTGTTGACCTGCAGCAGTGGCAGTGTCTACACTGCATTCCCTTTCAGTGGCACAGCATGATCTACACACCAATTCAGCTTCTCATCAACTTCTAGTCACAGTGAGATTCTGGTGAGCCTATGCGATTGTTTCATTTCACACAAAGTTATTTATATGAGTTGGCTGATTCATTGATATTACAGTCATTGATCGATATTATGGTATTAGGATACTATGTTTCTTCATTTTGTGAAGTGCACAATTTTACATTTCTGAACATTTAGAGCAAGTTACCAGTTTCTACACAAGTTGAAATCTTTTTAAGGTTTGACAATATTATTCAGCTTCTTCCAGACAATACTTCATTACAGATAACTGCATCATCTGCAAAAAGCCTGAGGTTACTATTAACATTGTCTGCAAGGTCATTAATATACAACATGAACAGCAAGTTACTTAGAAATCTGACAATGACCCTCCATCCAAGGTAACATGGTGTGTCCACCCTTCCAAACAGCCCTCAATTTAGTCAAAAATTTCAGTTCATACCCCATATGATCACATATTTTTTAATAAGCATAGGTGTGGGACAGAGTCACATGCTTTTTTTTCAAATCAAGAAATACTTCTTCTTCGTGACCGTCTAGATGCAAGGCTTTCAGTATGTCATGTGAGAAAAGTGTGAGTTGGTTACACATGATCAATGTTCTTGAAATCCATGCTGGTTGAATAAGAATCTTTATTAGCCATTCAGTATTTTCTTATACAATGGGCTTCATCAATAAGTTCAATTACAGTATAAAGATGGTTACATTCTCATAACAATGTATATATAAATCATATGAATGTTAGTGTAGTACAATAGCAAACATTTGGAATTTTATATAGTGTTAATTTCACAATAAAAAAGAAAACATTATACAAATTTATATTAAGCGGGGAGTATTCATGCTGATGACACTATGTCATTATCATATACATGTTGATATCACTATGTCATTATCCTAAGATATTGATAGAAATATAGAGCACTTGAAATAGGTCTATGCCTATATGTTAGATATTGTTTTTGTATATGGTTATTGTATATGGTTGGCAGGGAGGAGATCATTCTGTTCAAGATACCTCATTCTAATTGAGTTCAGAATATGTTCTAAGATTCTAGAACAAATCAGTGACAAGGATATTGGGTGGTAGATGAGTTTTGTTACTTGAGAAGTAAAGTAAGTGATGATGGTTGAAATAGATACAATATAAAGTGCATACTGGCTATAATGAGAAAATCATTTCTGAAAAAGACAAATTTTTTGACACAGATGAGAAAATTTAATGTTGATATGGATAGGTCTCGATTGTATCTTTGTATGGATGTGAAATACATATGATAAACAGTATGGGCAAGAAGAGAATAGAATATTTTGAAATGTGGTGCTAAAGAGAATGCTGAAGATTATATGGGTACATTGGATAACTAATGAATGGGTCTTCAACAGAATCGGGGAGATTGACAGCACAATTTGACTAAAAGAAGGGATTGATTGATCGACTGATTGACTGGATATATTCTGAGGCAACATCAAAAATCATCAAAAGGCTCAGATAAGTAATTGATTCAACTGAATGCAGGTTGCAGTAGTTAAGCAGAGACGAAGACACTTGCATACAATAGAGTACCGTGTGGAGCAGCACCCAGCCAGTCTCCAAACTGAAGGTAGTAACAACAACAATAACAACAACAACAGTTTCTACAGTGATGATCACACATTATTTTTTATAACAAAACAGGACAGGACAGTTTTTTGCACATTTGACCTGAGACGTGAGTCCCTTAAGTTCCTTTGTAGTGGTGAATATGAAGATTTTGTGAATGTTCAACATCTAGTTAATAAACTGTAAGTTGGAAATGAACCAGCTTAAAGATATCAAGCTCATGATGGATTACAACCAGATATTTACAAAAAAGGAGCTACAGGTTATATTTGAGTACCACCATAAGTTTTTATGGTGTACAAAGAGATTTTATCAAAGAATAGGAATGTATAAAATGCAATGTTATCTTCTTATCATATTTGCTCACAAACATCATACATAATAATCTTACAGATTCTGTTATTAATGTTAATACACTATTACTGGTAATTAATTTCAAAGTTATTGGCAAATCAGCCACTGCTGTAAAATATTTTTGATACAAACAACTTTTTTTCTTTTTTTCCACTGGAATCCACATAGTTAGTTAAACCATGTAGTGGGCAGCACTATGAAAAAATCGAACTAGATACATATGAGTCACCCTAGTACACCTAAAACTGCTGTTTCATTTGAAAGACTTTACACAGTTACCACATAAAACGTAAGATAGTAAATGTTTTACTCTAGCAAGAATAAATTCAGTCTTGTAAGCCAGATGTGGTACAAATAAACATGAAATGTCAACTAAAATGCTGTCAAATTTGAAGCTATACAAAGCAGATACAGTACATGAAACAAACAGAAGAGCACTGATTATCAAATTTAAAATCTCCTCATTCTTTCGAAGTACATAGCACCAAATGCACATGGCAAAAAGTAACGTACACAAACTGGTAGCAAATTAATGCCACAAAAACACACAGGGAGGAAGACAATTTTGGATTATCATCTCTTTACAGCTATTTCTACGTATAGAGTTTGCCATTACAAGTCTTAATTTTAAGCTTAAAGCAAGAGCAAATTAAATAATAAACAAATGAGCTACATGATGTGATTAGTTCTCACAGCAGTTTCCCTTAATATTTGCAATCAAAACAGATCATATTCTAATGCTTTAGACAACCAGAAGTGATGTGAAGTTGGATTGCAAAATTCACACCTCTCTCCCATAGGTTGACTTACTTGGTATGTACAGCTGATCTTGTTCTCTTGATTTCTGGCTACATTGAACTTTAAAAACTTCTTCTCCGAAGAGTACTGCTGGTTAACAGGAATTTATAGCACTCTCTCTCTCTACTATGGAAATAATTTTTTTCTCGTTACAACAGTCAATGATATAAAACACCATAAGATACATAAACACTCCTTGTTCTTCCAATACGACTTCCGTGGCGCGAGTGCCAAACACCTGTCAATGCCATTCGACCATCACGTCTACCTTGTGCTCATGACTCCTTTCCAGTCTGCACACACAAAAATGTGTCATGCAGTATGTACGTTCTCTCACATTTATTTTTAAAATATCATGTGTTCAAAATGGTAGAAGGGCAAGGGGTTCTAGAATTTACTTAGGTGGAAATTCTCAAATCTACATATCCCCCCCCCCCCCCCCCCCCTCTCTCCACCCCTCAGATCGAACACTTGATATTTACACATACTCATTATGTACATTAGTATTACATATAACAACAATTCCAATTTCCACAGTATACATTCCATATATTTTTATTAACCATGCACAACCCTTTTATTTACTATTTAGCTCTTTTTTTTTTTTTTTCATTCTACTTTGATAATAACAACTCGAGCATTTCACCTAATGTTGGAGTCGGTTTTTTTATATCTAGGAATCGTGCGGACAACATTTCTGATTTCCAATCATAAATTCCAGGTGTCACATACACTTGGTTATTTCTTATTTTATTCTAATTCTTTGTACTATTTTTGCTTCAGCACAAACTAGTTTCATTATTCACAGTAGTTTGTAGTCTGGAGGAACACTGGGCAAATGAAAGTGTTCTTTCTGACACTCATAACACATAATAATGCTAGTGGTATATAGAATTCTAACTTACCAGAATAGTTCCTGTAAAATGTGTGACTTTTGTCATGATACTGCCCTTTTCCCCTAGAATCAGTACCTATACCTTACATGTGGGTTGACCCTATGAGTGCACTTTCTCCTTACGTTCCGGTAGGTAAGCCCCTTTGTAATAAATCCCTATTCTTCAGGCCACAGGTCGTCCCATCTCTATGTAGGTACGCCTGCCCTATATCCTTAGCAAATGCCGGATACGGGCCCCCTTATCCTTTATGTCAGTAGGCCTCATGGTTCATTGCCCTAGTATACATCTTTATGTATAGTATAATTAAATATTTCCTGGAAAAAATAAAAATCTATTTTACAGTTCACTCTCACTTCTTGATACTTCATTTAGTCTCTGGAGTCCTCATCTACTTTTTGACTTCTTTACTCTTAACAGATATTACGTCTACCTCTACTTTCGACTCAACATTCCTTAATAATTATCAAAATCGATTCCTCTCACATTTATGATCTCTTTCCTTACTTACACCTCCTTCTTATATACTCAACGTAGAATCCTTCTAGTTTTTTATATGTATATATAAATGCGATATTGACTCATCATAGTTCTTATATATATACCTGTGTGTGTGTGTGTGTGTGTGTGTGTGTGTGTGTGTGTGTGTGTGTGCTGCCTGATTCTTCAGCCTTCTTATCTGAAGATAAGTTGTAGGTTATTGGAAACAACGGAAACCAGGAAGGACTTCTGTGATAGAAGTAGATGAATATGGAAAGAGGGAGAAGTAGATAGGTCCTCAAATGAGAAGTAAGAAAGGGGAAAAAAATAAATAAATAAATAAATAAAATAAAATAAAAAAATTTAGATGTGGTTGCTTAGATCGAAGAAGAGAAAGAAGACAGCCCCAAAGACAGGAAACCCTTCCCACCCCCCTTCCCCAGGATCCCTACCTCGCCAGTACATGAGTGAGAAGCTGGAGGAGGTTTGGTGTTAAATCGTCTCCTACAGAACGGACATTCCCACCTTCACCTTTGAGGTTCCCGAAGAAAATCTTAGTAACCCTATGGTAACGGAAAATGATGAAGAACCAGATACACTTGTTTGTGAGGGTTGTTAGAGAGGTGTGATGTGTGTTTTGTGTTAGTCATGATTTATCTGGTAGTGTTAATCATGCTTTTACCTTTACTACCCACCCCCTCAAAAAATCAATACAAACCCTTCCATCTACGTCACATCCCATGTTGTTGTTGTTATGGTCTTCAGTCCTGAGACTGGTTTGATGCAGCTCTCCATGCTACTCTATCCTGTGCAAGCTTTTTCATCTCCCAGTACCTACTGCAACCTACATCCTTCTGAATCTGCTTAGTGTATTCATCTCTTGGTCTACCCCTACGATTTTTACCCTCCACGCTGCCCTCCAATACTAAATTGGTGATCCCTTGATGCCTCAGAACATGTCCTACCAACCGATCCCTTCTTCTGGTCAAGTTGTGCCACAAACTTCTCTTCTCCCCAATCCTATTCAATACTTCCTCATTAGTTATGTGATCTACCCATCTAATCTTCAGCATTCTTCTGTAGCACCACATTTCGAAAGCTTCTATTCTCTTCTTGTCCAAACTATTTATCGTCCATGTTTCACTTCCATACATGGCTACACTCCATACGAATACTTTCAGAAATGACTTCCTGACACTTAAATCAATACTGGATGTTAACAAATTTCTCTTCTTCAGAAACGCTTTCCTTGCCATTGCCAGCCTACATTTTATATCCTCTCTACTTCTACCATCATCAGTTATTTTGCTCCCCAGATAGCAAAACTCCTTTACTACTTTAAGTGCCTCATTTCCTAATCTAATTCCCTCAGCATCACCCGACTTAATTAGACTACATTCCATTATCCTTGTTTTGCTTTTGTTGATGTTCATCTTATATCCTCCTTTCAAGACACTGTCCATTCCATTCAACTGCTCTTCCAAGTCCTTTGCTGTCTCTGACAGAATTACAATGTCATCGGCGAACCTCAAAGTTTTTATTTCTTCTCCATGAATTTTAATACCTACTCCGAATTTTTCTTTTGTTTCCTTTACTGCTTGCTCAATATACAGATTGAACAACATCGGGGACAGGCTACAACCCTGTCTTACTCCCTTCCCAACCACTGCTTCCCTTTCATGTCCCTCGACTCTTATAACTGCCATCTGGTTCCTGTACAAATTGTAAATAGCCTTTCGCTCCCTGTATTTTACCCCTGCCACCTTCAGAATTTGAAAGAGAGTATTCCAGTCAACATTGTCAAAAGCTTTCTCTAAGTCTACAAATGCTAGAAACGTAGGTTTGCATTTCCTTAATCTTTCTTCTAAGATAAGTCGTAAGGTCAGTATTGCCTCACGTGTTCCAGTGTTTCTACGGAATCCAAACTGATCTTCCCCGAGGTTGGCTTCTACTAGTTTTTCCATTCGTCTGTAAAGAATTCGTGTTAGTATTTTGCAGCTGTGACTTATTAAGCTGATAGTTCGGTAATTTTCACATCTGTCAACACCTGCTTTCTTCGGGATTGGAATTATTATATTCTTCTTGAAGTCTGAGGGTATTTCACCTGTTTCATACACCTTGCTCACCAGATGGTAGAGTTTTGTCAGGACTGGCTCTCGCACGGCCGTCAGTAGTTCCAATGGAATATTGTCTACTCCGGGGGCCTTGTTTCGACTCAGGTCTTTCAGTGCTCTGTCAAACTCTTCACGCAGTATCATATCTCCCATTTCATCTTCATCTACATCCTCTTCCATTTCCATAATATTGTCCTCAAGTACATCGCCCTTGTATAGACCCTCTATATACTCCTTCCACCTTTCTGCTTTCCCTTCTTTGCTTAGAACTGGGTTTCCATCTGAGCTCTTAATATTCATACAAGTCGTTCTCTTATCTCCAAAGGTCTCTTTTATTTTCCTGTAGCCAGTATCTATCTTACCCCTAGTGAGATAGGCCTCTACATCCTTACATTTGTCCTCTAGCCATCCCTGCTTAGCCATTTTGCACTTCCTGTCGATCTCATTTTTGAGACGTTTGTATTCCTTTTTGCCTGTTTCACTTACTGCATTTTTATATTTTCTCCTTTCATCAATTAAATTCAATATTTCTTCTGTTACCCAAGGATTTCTACTAGCCCTCGTCTTTTTACCTACTTGATCCTCTGCTGCCTTCACTACTTCATCCCTCAAAGCTACCCATTCTTCTTCTACTGTATTTATTTCCCCCATTCCTGTCAATTGCTCCCTTATGCTCTCCCTGAATCTCTGTACAACCTCTGGTTCTTTTAGTTTATCCAGGTCCCATCTCCTTAAATTTCCACCTTTTTGCAGTTTCTTCAGTTTTAATCTACAGGTCATAACCAATAGATTGTGGTCAGAGTCCACATCTGCCCCTGGAAATGTCTTACAATTTAAAACCTGGTTCCTAAATCTCTGTCTTACCATTATATAATCTATCTGATACCTTTTAGTATCTCCAGGGTTCTTCCATGTATACAATCTTCTTTCATGATTCTTAAACCAAGTGTTAGTTATGATTATGTTGTGCTCTGTGCAAAATTCTACCAGGCGGCTTCCTCTTTCATTTCTGTCCCCCAATCCATATTCACCTACTATGTTTCCTTCTCTCCCTTTTCCTACACTCGAATTCCAGTCACCCATGACTATTAAATTTTCGTCTCCCTTCACAATCTGAATAATTTCTTTTATTTCATCATACATTTCTTCAATTTCTTCGTCATCTGCAGAGCTAGTTGGCATATAAACTTGAACTACTGTAGTAGGTGTGGGCTTCGTATCTATCTTGGCCACAATAATGCGTTCACTATGCTGTTTGTAGTAGCTTACCCGCATTCCTATTTTCCTATTCATTATTAAACCTACTCCTGCATTACCCCTATTTGATTTTGTGTTTATAACCCTGTAGTCACCTGACCAGAAGTCTTGTTCCTCCTGCCACCGAACTTCACTAATTCCCACTATATCTAACTTCAACCTATCCATTTCCCTTTTTAAATTTTCTAACCTACCTGCCCGATTAAGGGATCTGACATTCCACGCTCCGATCCGTAGAACGCCAGTTTTCTTTCTCCTGATAACGACATCCTCTTGAGTAGTCCCCGCCCGGAGATCCGAATGGGGGACTATTTTACCTCCGGAATATTTTACCCAAGAGGACGCCATCATCATTTAATCATACAGTAAAGCTGCATGCCCTCGGGAAAAATTACGGCTGTAGTTTCCCCTTGCTTTCAGCCGTTCGCAGTACCAGCACAGCAAGGCCGTTTTGGTTATTGCTACAAGGCCAGATCAGTCAATCATCCAGACTGTTGCCCTTGCAACTACTGAAAAGGCTGCTGCCCCTCTTCAGGAACCACACGTTTGTCTGGCCTCTCAACAGATACCCCTCCGTTGTGGTTGCATCCCATAAAAGGTATAAAATATTCTGTACCAAGTATAAAATTATATATTCCATTATCACAGTCATTTAACTAGCAGTATAACATTATGTTTTCCACAAATATAATATTCCATTCAATTTACTAAGAAAATTATGCTTCAATGCCTTTAACTCTATTATCTTACATTCAGTGTGAGAATGGTATTCTCACAAATTTGGAAATTATTTCAAAAGTTCTCCCTATTTAGTTAGGACTAGGATTACCAGGCAGCTTTCAAGAAAACTACTTTTTGGAATCATTCATATTAACAGATTTACTGACGTTGACTTCACTGAGACTTCTGTCCACGGATCTGCACAGAACCTGGTGAATCTATTACTTACAAAGAATAATTCAGGCAAAATAAAATCTAACTATACATCAAGAGCGAGAGAGACTGGTTGGCTAAGCAGATCTTATCTCAGGGGTAATGTGCGCACCAATTCCCATCTCGTGTCACCTCCTATCACGACAGAATAAGTCTGGATAAGACAGGACGAATCATGAAGACAGGTAGGGGCACCCCTGGAATAACCGAGGATGAGACAATCAAAATTCCTAGCAGGCACAACTCCCTAACAACCGAGGATGATGGAGTCAAACTCCTAGTGGTCACAACTCTCTAACAACCGAGGACAATGCAGTCACCTACCAGGAGCAGTTTTGGGTGACGTAATCACAGTTCCTCACTGGGATGTTTCTCTAACAAACTGTAAGCGGGGATGATATAATAGAGTAAGAAGTTGGGGGAATTCGCTGCAGGAAAATTTTATTAGAGAATAAACACCAAAAACAACTTAGGATCCAACGGTCGTCACTCAGCCTGTTAACACAGAATGTTAACGTCCCTGGGAGACATATGTGACAGTCGCCAAGTTCTAACGCTGTAGATGACCTGAAGCAATGTGAAGTTGAATTGCAAAATTCACACTTCTCTCCCATAGGTTGACCTACTTGGTACATACAGCCAATCTTGTTCTCTTGATTTCCGGCAACGTCGATCTCCAAAAACTTCTTCTCCAAAGAATACTGTTGGTTAACACGAATTTATAACTCTCTCTCTCTCTCTCTCTCTCTCTCTCTCTCTCTCTCTCTACTTTTGAAATAATGTAGAACTCAAAGAATACTTTTAGTTCAGTCTTGGTATATTTCAACTTCCACAAATAATATATTACCCATTTCTCACATCAATAATTGAATGTATACAAGTCAACCAATTCGTCTCACGTTAGACTCGATAAAATACATCTGTAATAAAGTTGGTTTAACAACCACATAATTTATGAACCCCTCTTGCCTCTAGCGAGTCCAATACGTGAATTACAATTAACGTTTCAACTGTTCTTTTTTTCTTGTTACAATAGTCAACGATATAAAACACCTTAAGATAAATAACCACTCCTTGTTCTTCCAATATGGCTTCTGTAGCACGAGTGGCAAACACCTGTCGATGCCATTCAACCGTCGCATCTGCCTTGTGCTCATAACTCCTTTCCAGCCTGCACACACAAACATGTGTCGCGCAGTATGTACATTCTCCCACACTTATACTTGACACCAAATGTCTCCACTATCAGATAGAATTGGAACATAACGTTCATTACAGAAGTTTCAAGATTAAAATACATCAAACAATTTTACCACAGTATTTTCTCAAAAATCTGTTCTGAAACTCTATAAACCAGCTTTTGAAACCGTTATCCACTAATTTCCATCAAGTGTAGTAGGCTCACAGTCATAAGTATTAAAACCTTGTTTAGAGCTGTTGAACATTTTTTCCCACACTTACAATTTTTCACCACAGCCAACAGGAAATAAATGTATGGAGCCAGATCAACACTACATGAAGATACTGAATGCCTTATTGCAAAACTGAGCAAGATACGCTACCCTCTTTGTTCACTAAAATCCTTCTGTAGTGAGAAAACAGTAATGAATACCTTCAATGCCTTACTGCAAAACTGAGCAAGATATGCTACCCTCTTTGTTCAATAAAATCCTTCTGTAGTGAGAAAACAGTAATGAATACCTATCATGCCTGTTTTCATTCTCACATTAAATATGGTGTAACTCTCTGCGGAAACTCAAAAGTAGCTATAGTACTTTCAAACTGCAAAAAAGGGACATTAGAATCATGTCTGGATGGATACCTATAGACTCAGGTAAGCCTCTGTTTAAGATCTCCGGTATTCCTCCTCTATCGCAAATCTACATTATGGTACCCTTATATTCTTTAAAATAAATGTAACAGGTAAGGACTGCAGATTACAAAAAAAACTGAGACACTCATCATAACTTTTCCAGAGAAAACAAAAACGTACATGCAACCCTAATCAAAACATCCCTGTGCCAAAATCATTCTTTCCACATGGGAATTAAGCTTTATAGCTAACTTCCTGAAAACATAAGAGTAATTACCAATATCAACATCTCTGGAAAATCTCTAATGCCATATTTACAGCATCACAGTTTTTACTCGACTCAAGAATATTTATGTTTATGAAGTGTACTATATAAATACTTAATGTATGAAGTGTATTATTGCAGTCTTAAATACGTATGAAAAGAAATCACTTTTGCCTGCATACTTATAAATTAACTTGCCCAATGTCTACACATAAGCTGCTTTTGTAGACAACATGATCAATAAAATACAGTCTACAATCTATACTAAGGTCGAGTGGTAAGGTTAAGCCTTCTTAGCTGTAATTTACACTTGGTATTTCTTGTGATTTAAGCTCTAAGAACAGAATCATGAAGCTGGTTGCATATGCAGATGCACTGTCATGGTGCAGGACGATACTCCACAGTCCTGTCCTTGTTTGCCTTTCCTGAAGTTTTTCAATAACTACAAAAAGATATAGTTCTCCTTTTTTCCCTCCAGAGGTACAGTTCTAACATAATTGCTTTTTGAGGAGAAAGTTATCATTATGTTCTTGCTGACACTTCTGGATTGTTTCACTTTTGTTGGTGGATGTTAAACAAGAAAAATCCTTATTTTTGACAGATATTTATATTCTGAATTAAAATGTAAATAATTAGTAACAATGTCAAAACTAGAATTAACTTTGTGTAATGTGTCTAGAAGATCTCTGCGGCAAATGATCTTTTGCTCATATACAGGGTGTTACAAAAAGGTATGGCCAAACTTTCAGGAAACATTCCTCACACACAAAGAAAGAAAATATGTTATGTGGACATGTGTCCGGAAACGCTTACTTTCCATGTTAGAGCTCATTTTATAACTTCTCTTCAAATCGAATTAATCATGGAATGGAAACACACAGCAACAGAACGTACCAGTGTTACTTCAAACACTTTGTGACAGGAAATGTTCAAAACGTCCTCCGTTAGCGAGGATACATGCATCCACCCTCCGTCGCAAGGAATCCCTGATGCGCTGATGCAGCCCTGGAGAATGGCGTACTGTATCACAGCCGTCCACAATATGAGCACGAAGAGTCTCTACATTTGGTACTGGGGTTGCGTAGACAAGAGCTTTCAAATGCCCCCATAAATGAAAGTCAAGAGGGTTGAGGTAAGGAGAGATTGGAAGCAATGGAATTCATCCGCCTCTACCAATCCATCGGTCACCGAATCTGTTGTTGAGAAGCGTACAAACACTTTGACTGAAATGTGCAGGAGCTCCATCGTGCATGAACCACATGTTGTGTCGTACTTAGCACAGGTAGAGTATCCCGTATGAAATCATGATAACGTGCTCCATTGAGCGTAGGTGGAAGAACGAAACTAAAATGAGCTCTAACATGGAAATTAAGCATTTCCGGACACATGTCCACATAACATCTATTCTTTATTTGTGTGTGAGGAATGTTTTCTGAAAGTTTGGCCGTTACCTTTTTGTAACACCCTGTATAAAAGACTGAGTAGTTCATCAGATTAGAGATTATATTAGATTCAGTTTTCATTCCATAGGCCCAAAAATGAGATGTTTCTCATGGATGTGGAACATATCAGGAAGTACAACATAAAAACATAGAATGTTTGAACATAATACTCACTTCCCTAATCATCTGCCAGGAGATTGTAAACATATGTGAATACATTACAGTAAAATGAAACTGCTAATATTTACAGAATTAATACACTGCAAGAGAGGAAGATAGTTACACACTTTTAACAAATTTATCATACATAAAATACCTAACCTTGACTGTTGTGACCCACATTGTCAAAACTGAAATCTAACTGACATCTTTACTTAATTTGGTCTAACAGTTCCTGCTAAGATATTCATCTACAAGAGGAAGGAGTTGCCTAACAAAACATCTCTCAAATTCTGTTTAACCCGTGCTTTATCTGAAATGAAGTTTTAAATGGTTGCTGGCAGTGTGTTAAAAATGTGTAGTCCTGTATATTGGACCCCTTTTTGGATCAAGGTAAGTGATTTTAGGTCTTTATGCAGATCATTCTTATTGCTAGTATTGTTACTATGTATTGAACTATTGGTTGGAAACAGAGACATATTATTTGCAATAAATTTCATTAAGGAGTAAATACATTGAGAAGTAGTGGTTAGAATACCCAGTTCCTTGAACATGTTTCTATATGAGATTCATGACTTTACACCACAAATGAGTCTTATTACACGCTTTTGCACTCTAAAAACTTTTGCTCGGATTGATGAGATACCACAGAATATGATCCCATATGACATAATAGAATGAAAGTAACAAATGTATGCAAGTTTTTTTGTACATTTTATCTCCTACATCTGACATCATTTTCATTGCAAATACAGATTTGATTAGGCATTTCAGTAATTCTATGGTATGCCCTTCTCCACTGAATTTATTATCAAGTTGCAATCCCAGGAATTTAACACTGTCAATCTCTTCTATCTGCAGGTCTTCATATGTTATACACATACTGGAAGGAAATTTCTTACATGTTCTGAACTGCATATAGTAAGTCTTTTCAAAGTTTAATGACAGTGAATTAATGTCAGTGAAAATTTGATTAGCAGCTATTTCTAAATCCATACTTGGCTTGTTATTTACTATATTGTTTCTATCACCTGCAAACAAAACAAACTTAGCTTCTGGCAATGTAACAGATGAGAGATCATTAATGTGCACACAAAAGGCAATGGACCCAAGATGGAATCTAGAGGAAAATCACATGTAATTAATTCCCAATCAGATGCAGACTGATTGCTTGTTACTTCACAAATATTTTGCAATGGCACCATTTGTTTCTTGTTAGTTAGATAAGACTCAAACCATTTTGCAGCACTGCCAGTGACACAATAATATTCTAATTTACTTAAGAGAATACTGTGATTATCACAGTCAAAGGCTTTTGACAGGCCACAGAAACTGCCAGTAGCCTCTAATTTATTATCTAATGAATTAAGTACATTACTATCTCAAAGTCAGTCCTACAGAGTTTCGGACATGTGTGACAAAGCAAATGAAGCACCAGCTGGACATTTTTAAAAACAATCCTCCCACTTTCTAGAACAATAGTAGCAATGTTTGGGTCGACAGAAGCGTCCGATCCCACGCGTTGGCTTTGACCCGTGACGTAAGGGTGGTGTCGTATGTGACGTCATGATGGCGCGGAGTTTGGTTTGTGAGTGTGGCGTATTTGTAGATGTCGTCGTGTTGTGGTTTGTTGTACTCTCTGGTGGTATGTTCAGGGTTTTCGTTTGTGTGGTGTAATGGGCTCAGTTTGCTTTTGCTCATTATCCAGAATTGCTCGATTGTCGGCTGTGTTTGTAGTGGAATTCATTTCAGTGAGTTAACGATTTTGTGTCAAGGTTAATTTGGTGTTGTTCGCTGTACATCGTGTGGTAATTTTAGTAAAATTAATCGGATAAAATTAAGTGCGCAGGTCAATGGAAGTGTTCGATCCCAACGTGTGGCTGTGTATGTTTATATTGGTATCGGGAGATGTTTTTCAGCTATTTAGGCCAAGGGAAGTGTTTGATCCTAATTTATGGGATCGGGAGCTGCTGTTGAGCTATATAGGTCAAGGGAAGTGTCCGATTCCAGATGATATTGTGTTTAGTGGTATTTGGAGAGCTTTGTGATGTCTGTTTTTTCATCGTTTTGTGTGGTTTTGTATGGGGGTGGGTGTCTAAACTTGTTCGTATTTAGTTTGCCCCCCCTCTAAAAACACCCCATTTCCCGCGCTTGTCCCGTTAGTGTCATTAGGCTTTTTGTGGAAAGTGGGTGTGTTTGTTTTTCGATGTATTTTCGTCCTCATAATGTGTTCGTACAGACTTTATATGCGCCATATTGGAATCGTGGTTTATGGTCGTATCCGCCATATTTGTGATGCCATGGGTCAAAGCAGACGGCCAGGATCGGACGCTTCCGTATTTCCCAATGTTTCCCACTATCACTGGAGCAGCCTAATATCCACTCCTCAATTTCCACTGTAGTTACAGAGTTCAAAATTTCAAAAGTTGCCAACCAGCTGTTGTGTGGGAAGTTCCAGAGTCATTTAATTTGCTTTTGAAATCATACAGAATCGTTGATCAGAAGTGCTTTCTCCCAAGCTTCACAATAGTTGTGCGTTAATGCCACAAGGACAAAAATTATCACAATCCTTCAAGTAATACTAATAAGTCAAGCAAATTAAAATTAGCAGTGGTCAATCATGAAAGCCAACTGTAATTACAGAAAATGAAATAACATAGCCTTTCTCAAAACTCTTGTAGTGACTCATGTACGGGCGAAATTGATGTGAATATGTGACACATTAACCACAAGTTGAGTGTCTCACTGTTTTCTGTTGACTTAAGTGTATGACTCTGTCCCAATTCTATAGGCAAGGGGCCACTAGGACTTATCAGAACAGGCAGCGACTGGAATTAATGTCATTTAAAGCCTCCTCCTCAAACAATAATGGCTTCTAATAATAACAAATAATTAAAGTAACCACAACATTGACAGAGCAAATATCTTTAAGTTTTTTTAAAAAAAGTAGTTTCACACATGCAGTAAATGCTTCTAATTTCAGTTTTCGAATGATGCAACTTCTCCACCACTAACAATAAATTGTAAAGGAACTTACGAAAATGAAGAGAGAGCAGGCCCAGGAACAGACATGGCCTTTCTGTAGACCATTGAAATGAGAGCTCCACGAAGTTGTAAACCAACCAGAGCCACAAGGTATGTGAAATGAGTTGAGAACAAAGCACCTGTCAAAAGAAGCATTATTAGATATCTTACAAGATGGAAATATTTAATAATACATGGGCTTGCTGATAAATAATGCCTCTCACATTTTTATGTGAAAACTGTTAATACTTTTTACACGAAACAAATTTTATTAACATTCTACATCTTCATTTTTCACATCTCCGTATTTATCTCCCAACAGTGTTACAAAAAGGATAGTTGCCACTCACCATATAGTGGAGATGCTGAGTCACAGATAGGCACAAAAGAAAGACTGTCAGAAAATGAGCTTCCAGGCAACAAGGCCTTCATAGGACACAGAAGATACATACACACACTCACACACACACGACTGCAGTCTAAAAGCAGTGTGGCCTCAGCAGGCGGAGACTGCCATCAGTTGCATTTGCATTAGTGTGTGTGTGTTCTATCTCGAATGAAGACCTTGTGGCCGAAAGCTCATTTTCTGACAATCTTTTTGTTGTGCCTATCTTGAATCAGCATCTAAACTATATGGTGAGTAGCAATTATCCTTTTCATAATATTGTTACATTCCATCCTAGATTTTCCATTACTGTATTTATTTCTCAACATGGTCACCCTGGCAACAAACTCACTTCTAACGAGAGAGCAGTTTGTTGATACCGTTGTTATAAAATGTCTGACTTTGTTGATGGAGCCACAAGCTTACATTTGCTTGCACTACTTCATCCATATCACAGTGAAGTCTTCAAAGGTGTTCTTTCAGTTTTGGAAACAGATGAAAATTGTCCGAAACCAAGTTGGGACTGTATGGTGGATGATTGATGACTGTGAACTCAAGCAACTGGATCACTGCAGATGTCGGAATGCTTGTGAATGGTCTGGCATTGTCATGCTGAAGGAGAGCATGCTCCATGTGTGGACAGTTAGAAACTCGATTCCAGTACATGTTTTCTCGTGTAATGATATAGTTACATTTCACACAACCATGTTACATGGTACAATTCAGAGCCTTCTAGTGGCAGAGAGTTGCAACTTTTATCAGCAAAGCAGGGAAGTTGACCGAATAATATGCATGACATGTAATACCTCAACTGATATTGATAACAGAATAAAAAATTCAGAGGCATTATTTTTCAGCACACACTCAAAATACATTAAAATAATAAAAGAGCAAATACTCACTCACAGCTCATCAATGAACGTAATCCTAGTAACTATAGAATATTAACCTTAGGAATTTACAATCTGTATTTCCTTCACTGGGAGTTATGGAGGGAAAAACAGAAGGTAAAAAGAGAAGAATGGTGGTAAGTTTAGAAAGGAAATTTACAAGTCATTAACAATGCAGAATACACAACCACCCAAGAGGTCTAGGAAATAAAACCTGGTGTACCGAAGATACTAGATATAAGCAGAACTTTGTGTAATTTTCTTAAGCAACAGTTCATAGTACCCCATTCCTTTCTTTCTCTACCTGTATCATAATATTGTTTTCTCTTTTTTCCCCTTCATTTCTCATGGAATTATTGTTTCTGTTCCCACAAGATAAGTTCATTTACAGGATCCGCTACTATTCCTGCTTCCTTGCATTCATAATTCTCACATTATAAGTGGAAGGTGCTTTAAAATTTGAATTTCAATCAAAATCTACACTGTGGAAAATCCAGGCTGGATTTGTATTCATTACTTCTCATAAAGAAATAATTTTACTTTCAACAGCTCTAATTGTCAAAACAAAGACAAAATAACATGTTTTTGGGCTTCCATAAGCATTATCCTGTGGCATATGACATCCCACAATACAACCAGGTCTGGCAGGTTACCTATTCAGCAGATGTCAATATCAAACTAACAAGATGTTCATAGTATGCTTTTTGGAAGGCTCTACTCAGATCGGCACACCGATGTTGCCACAGGCGGCATCAGTCACCACACTACTTCCCTATGTCAATTACATGTCTGAAAAAAAGTAGAACATGTAACCTTACACTCAGCCAGTATTTAGGAGGCAGCACAGCTCAAAATCAGCAGTTCCAGTTGCAGAGTCAGTCCTGGTTACAGCTCGATTTCAGCAAGTTACCTCTGAGTTCTGCAAGCAGCCAAGCCATGGTTACCAGGAAGCCATTGAATAACCATCAAGGTCTACCTGTCAACAACTATTCACTTTGGGATTTTCCTTCTAAGTGATCACCTAACTCTCCTAGTCTGGACTTTGTGTCGAAAGTGATCAACTCAACTCTCTTGTTTGGTCCTCACATATACATGACAATTACTGGACTTGTGTAATTCACATTCAGATGAGCCAAACTGTGTGTGTTGTGACTTGTATTGAATTTAGTATAGCTTAATAGTTTGATGCCCCTTTGAAGAGACTGGCAATTTTAGGCATATAATACAGCTCTCAGTAACTGTCATTGCAACAAGTTACTTTGAATCTATTATTAGGAATGGTGTTGTGTTTTTGTGAGAACTTGGCTAACACAGTGTGGATATTAAAGGTACAGAGAAACATAACTTGGAATATGTGCACTGTACATCATAAGGAACCATGTCATTCATGATACAGAAAACTTTAAATATTAACTCTCCTATCCCTATATTTTTATGAGATTAGCACTGGCTGAAAATACCCTTTCAGTTATTAGGTACTTTTTATTTAAAAGACGACCACTTTCGGGCTCTTACATGCCCATCAGCAGGTATTACAGCTTTGTGCTAAGAACCCAAGTGCCATGGTGGATGAGTACAGGACGCGGTGTAGCACCAGCAATCAAAGAGTGCTGTGCTCTGCACTAGCTGGTGATACAACGCATCATGTACTCGTCCACCACAGTGTTCAAGGTCACAGCACAAAGTTATAACACCTTATGATGGGTATATAAGAGCCCAAAACCTGTCATGTTTTAAATAAAAAGAACCTTACAACTGAAGCGATATTTTCAAGCTCTTCTATAAGGCTCAGCTGTTGATGTTCCTCCGAAAGGATTGTTTGTTTAATGACATTATTACATTTTTATATACCAAATTAGGAATTATTTCAGAGAAACTATTTTATTCACACATGACACAAGAAACAAAGAAACTTCTACGTTTCCACCTACTGTCTCAAACTGTGTGCCCAGGTACCTCAATCCATGGGAATGAAAATATGTAAAAAATTAAAAGGGAAGATGTTAATCCAGATAAAATTATTTCCACTGCAAAGAAAGTAATATGAGCCATTGATACTGAAATGCTGTTATTTTGGTAAAGAGTTCACGTAGGGAAAACTGGTAGTTTGAGCTGGTTATAGCTTTTTACATGTCATATTAAGTATGCACAGTTATTCAAAGAAATATAAATTTGGTATTACATTATTATTTATTACTGTAAAAATTGTTGTAACTATGACAGAAATTTTTGATGTGTCTACTGTATACAAACTACATGGATTGAAAATGTACATCATGAGATGAATAAACCATAATTGACAAATTATTTCACTACAATATGGACAACCTCCAATAACAGTGATTCATTATCTGTATAATCTCAGTGTACTTTGCTGTCCACATGAGACGGTGATTCTTGCAACCAATTGTGACAATATGATACAGCTATTTAGATCTTGCAGTTTTCTGGCACTGAAATGACAAGCAATCTGCTGCACTGTCTGCCTCCTAATTCAAGTTCCTATTTGTGGTAGCCAACAGCAATATGTTGGCCACAAATTATTGGCTAAAGCATTTGACTGTAGTAATGCAATTTTAGAAAGAATGTAATCTCTTGTTCAACCTGTACCTGAATGGAAGAAGAAGATCTGACAATTTCATACTTACGTAACTATTATATAAAATAGCAACAGACTTTCTCTGCAATATTGCAGCTAGTTTCAATACAATTGTTACTCTTCTCATATGTAGCAGTGTTCTAATTGTAACGATTAGACAGTATATTACACCCACTTTAGTGAACAATATAAAGTAATGATCAGAAGACAATGTAATATTTAAAAGTTGACACTTCCCACATACCTCCAAGCTTATAATTTAAAATTAGAGAAGATCATGCACTCTATTAAGCGGCACATGCTTAGGATTTAGTTTAAACATGCTGGTGCTTACACCATGTTTGTATTCTTTGTTCATTATGTGTCACACTATTTGTGCACTGAAGCTCTCTTTTTGTTAACTGACAATTTCCAGCATGTAACTACAGCACTTCGTAACATTGTAACTGTATCTGTTCTGCATCAGCAAGGAAGGGAAGGAGGATTACAATTTTTTATCCCACTGAGGACAAGAAATTTAGAAATGAATACAAGCTTGGATTGGACAAGGATGAGGAAGGAAAGAAGCATTGTCCTTTTCAAGGTAAGTATTTACCATAGCAATTTCAGGAAACATTGAAAAATAAATATGGATGAGTGGATATAGATTTGAATCCCAATACTCCAGAATATGAGTCAGTAACATGATCGAGCAGCTGAATATAAGCCTCTGTGCACTGCTATGTATTGTTCTACTAGATATGCAGCACTTAGTGGATCAATGCAGTTGATTCTTCTGCACCATACAGACAATGTTTGTCTTTCCTCAGGTACGGCCTGGTGGTACTACCACATTAAGCAGAACTATGAGACATTCTCAGTCCATTACTTATAACAAACAACACTGAAACTTATGCTATGCTGGGATTACAGCTCAAAATCATATTACGTTCATAAGTTATCCAAGTTTCAATAGCTTCCATTCATGATCTATTACTGATACAGTAGATCTGCTACTGCCAGATATCTCAGACAGCCTGGCAGACAAGATAGTATTATGAATTCATTGTTAAAAGTCTATTCTGGGAGCAAATAATAGATTATAATAAAAGGGGGGCAGAAGTACGCGTGTTTTTATGTAATGATTAATCTATACCAATATAAACTCATAGGTGAGTCAACAAAAAGGCTCTGGTTTCATAACAGCAATGTCTTTATCTTAACACTGAAAAAAATACCTCGAGCATGCAAAAGTTTTCATCAGACTTAGAAGGCTTGCACAATTCTACACATATTATGACAAGTCGTAATACACAAAAGCTGATTTGTTAATAACCAAAATTAAAAACTGAAAGTTCCACATATCTCCGTTCCCCTTCATCAAATCCTATCACCTGCTTTCGTTGAGATATCATAAAAAATATCAATTTTCAAAGAATTATTTTGAAAATAACGGTTTTTACAAAATAGAGCATTATAACAAAAAATGGTGCAAAGAAAAGTAATAAGATATTGTATAATGGCACTAATTAAATTGTTTAGATACCACAAAGTGTTGACAAGCAAAGTCCCAAAGCATAGACATATCCTTCTGATGGCCGATTTTCATCACCAGTCTCCACATATTTCACAAGACCATTCAGCAGCAATGGGCCAGCAAATCCACATACATCAGCTGCCAGCTTCAGTATACCAACACTGTAGAACACAACACCAAACTGACGGTGAAGTGCTCGCATCAGACTTGCTCCATCTAGAAGTTTATTTTCACTGATTTCATTATTTAGTCTACAATAATTTACTAATAATAAAACAGCAACTAAGCCACAGTTTATAACATAAAAACTCAATCTACACCAAAACAGTTCATCATGAAAAGTAAGAGGAACCCAAGAAAATTCAAATTACAAATTAGTATACTTTTATCTGTCGGTAAACTGTAAATTGTTGAAATGAGTCCTCAGGTGGAAAAGTGTCAACTAATTCTAGAAAATGCAACATAACATAATAAGAAAGCTAATTATTGTTAATGATTTCATAGGTCACACCTTTCCACACTCATTGAATTAAAACTTCAGTCTGGCTAAAAATTTAATTATGCTGGATTGAATGTGAAGGAAGTTGAACAGATGTGCAGAACTATAGACCTATATCTCTAACGTCAATCAGTTGTAGAATTTTGGAACACATATTATGTTCGAGCATAATGACTTTTCTGGAGACTAGAAATCTACTCTGTAGGAATCAGCATGAGTTTCGAAAAAGACGGTCGTGTGAAACCCAGCTCGCGCTATTCGTCCACGAGACTCAGAGGGCCGTAGACACGGGTTCACAGGTAGATGCCGTGTTTCTTGACTTCTGCAAGGTGTTCGATACAGTTCCCCACAGTCGTTTAATGAACAAAGTAAGAGCATATGGACTATCGGACCAATTGTGTGATTGGATTGAGGAGTTCCTAGATAACAGAACGCAGCATGTCATTCTCAATGGAGAGAAGTCTTCCGAAGTAAGAGTGATTTCAGGTGTGCCGCAGGGGAGTGTTATAGGACCGTTGCTATTCACAATATACACAAATGACCTGGTGGATGACATCGGAAGTTCACTGAGGCTTTTTGCAGATGATGCTGTGGTGTATCGAGAGGTTGTAACAATGGAAAATTGTACTGAAATGCAGGAGGATCTGCAGCAAATTGATGCATGGTGCAGGGAATGGCAATTGAATCTCAATGTAGACAAGTGTAATGTGCTGCGAATACATAGAAAGATAGATCCCTTATCATTTAGCTACAAAATAGCAGGTCAGCAACTGGAAGCAGTTAATTCCATAAATTATCTGGGAGTACGCATTAGGAATGATTTAAAATGGAATTATCATATAATGTTGATCGTCGGTAAAGCAGATGCCAGACTGAGATTCATTGGAAGAATCCTAAGGAAATGCAATCCGAAAACAAAGGAAGTAGGTTACAGTACACTTGTTCGCCCACTGCTTGAATACTGCTCAGCAGTGTGGGATCCGTACCAGATAGGGCTGGTAGAAGAGATAGAGAAGATCCAACGGAGAGCAGCGCGCTTCGTTACAGGATCATTTAGTAATCGCGAAAGCGTTATGGAGATGATGGATAAACTCCAGTGGAAGACTCTGCAGGAGAGACGCTCAGTAGCTCGGTACGGGCTTTTGTTAAAGTTTCGAGAACATATCTTCTCCGAAGAGTCAAGCAGTATATTGCTCCCTCCTACGTATATCTCGCGAAGAGACCATGAGGATAAAATCAGAGAGATTAGAGCCCACACAGGAGCATACCGACAATCCTTCTTTCCGCAAACAATACGAGACTGGAATAGAAGGGAGAACCGATAGAGGTACTCAGGGTACCCTCTGCCACACACCGTCAGGTGGCTTGCAGAGTATGGATGTAGATGTAGGAGTCCTAAGCATTACTTTTCAAAGTTTTCAAATGATAGCTTCATATCAGCAACACTTAAATGTTGCTTTTGCCTTTATGTTTATGTGGTACTGAACAATACGTAAGTAACAAATACGTGACACTCTCCTAACTTTCAGAATTACCATCCTCAGGGGGCAGAGAAGGATAGGATGAGGAAAGTTAAATACAATTCAAACAATGGAAAATCCAGGATGGAAGGTAACAATACTGCAAAAATGAAAGTTGCTACTCACCTTATGGCAGAGATGCTGAGTCACAGATAGGTACAACAAAAAAATTGTCACAAATAATAGCTTTCGGCCAGTAACATCTTTGTGAAAATTAGACGAAATTCACTTACACACACTGAAGCAAATACAACTCACACCCATGACCGCAGACTCAGGCAGAGGGGCCTCAATTGCTTGAGACTGCAGTCAAGTGTGTCTGAGTTGCGTTTGTGTGAGAGTGTATGTATGTCATTTTTATCTGTTTTCCGTCTTTCCCTTAAATGCTCTAAATTCAGGGAGATATGTACCATCTATGCCACTGAACGAAAGCAGTTTGTTTATTGCCATAAGCATTTTGCTTCTTTTATTTGGGGAGCATCGTCAGTGGCCTGAAATACATGTTTCTTTTTATACATACAATAAATGTATTATGTCACAGATATAATATGCTGCTAAATTACATTTTGTCATGTTTTTCTCTTGCTTTTTTGGTTAGAAGCAACTTCTGTTGCACAAGTCCCATATTGTAAATGTATCATTTGGTGTCACTTACAATTTCCAGCACTGTTAACACATGTGTGTGGTCCTGGAGATCTATTTGCTAGTTTTCATACACCAGCTGGCCGATTTCTGGTGTTCTTTCATCCACATTGCCTGTTTCACTTTCACTTTCCATTTGGTGATAAACATATGTGTGCTTCTGGTGTGTAGTGTATTTTGCTGTGTATAAATGCATTTTAATTTTTTTTAACAATAAATATGCATTTGTGTGTATTTTGCTCTGGGTAATTTCTTTTTTTTTTATTTAATAATAAATACGGTTTTTGTGTGTGTGTGTGTGTGTGTGTGTGTGTGTGTGTGTGTGTGTGTATTTTTTTGATATGATTATAATAGAAAGAAACATTCCACATGGGAAAAATATATTAAAAAAAGATGCTGTGACTTACCAAATGGGAAAGCACTGGTAGATAGACACAATAAAAAACAATACAAAAACACACACACACACATAACTGTTGTGTGTGTGTTTGTGTGTTTTTTATTGTGTCTATCTACCAGTGCTTTCCCGTTTGGTAAGTCACAGCATCTTTTTTTAATATAAATGTATTTTTTATTTTATTTCATTTTTTTAATAATAAATATACGTATGTGTGTATTTTGCTGTGTATAATTTTTTTAAGCAAATATCAAATGTGTGTTATTGCATGTGTATGGGGGAGGGGAGGAAGATTCATTAATTATTTATCCTGGTTACACTTTGGTTTGTTATTGTTCTGGTGGCTAGCATGATCAGAGTGTTATTGTTTATATGGATTTGATCGTTGAGTACCTTCTTTTCCATTGCAATTGCTCTTCGTGTGTGAAAGTTTTCTTGCAGTGTCAGGAGCTTTTTTTGTGATTATTCACTAGATAACTGTCGTGTCATTTTCCATGTTGGATGGCTTATGTCCATGGTTTATCAGGTTTCGGCGAAGGTGGAATGGCTATTTTCATATTTCCAACTTCTCATATGTTCTTTATATCCTGCTTATCATCCCCAGATATACTGATTTACATTCTTGGCACTCTAGCTGGTATATACCTGCTCCTTGGTATTTATCTGGTTTGTCTGTTGTTCATAAATGTGATTCGAGCGTGTTTCTTGTTCTGTAAGCTATTTGTGATCCCTGCTTCTTTAGTATAGTTGCTATCTTGTGTGTTGCTTTGTGTTTGTATGTAAGAGTGTACCATTTTTTCTGTTATTCATGTCATGAGTGTTATTGTTTTGTGTTCCCATGTGTGCTGTAATGTCTGTGGGGTTCTGTTCTCTCTGCTTGTTTTGATTTTTCTATAGTTGTGTTTTAATTTTTTGATTGCGTTTTTGTAGTGTGTGGGTGCTGTAATCATTGTTTGTGGCTATGTGTTGTACTGTTTGTAATTCTTTTTCTTAGTTTTCTTTGATGAATGGGATGTCATTCAGTCTGTGTAACATGTGTTGTACGGCTGCTAACTTTCGATTTTTCAGGTGGTTGGATGAAGTATTTATAATTATAATTACGTCTGAGGCTGTTGCCCTTCTGAAGATGTTAAACATGTGTTCACTGTTCTCTCTCTTTATTGTTATATCCAAGAAATGTATTAGCTTTTGTGTGTCTCTTCCCATGGTAAATTGGATATTTTTATGTATGTTGTTTATATCTGTATGAAGTTTATGAATTTTCTCTGTTGGTTCATCTACCATGCAGATTATGCTGTCCACATATCTGTGCCAATAAACAATTTTTTATTCTTTCTTTGAGATGACTGTATCAAAGATAGTGTTTCCTGTGTGGTTGATGAATATGTTCGCCAGTGTTCCCGAAATTGGGGATCCCATTGGAAGCCTATCATCTTGTAAGTAAAATTCCTTCTCAAATTGGAAGTAATTTTGGGATGTGATTGCTTTGAGGGTTTTAGTCATTTTATTAACATTGACTGCAGGTAGTTTGTTGTATGTCAGCTTAAATTAGTTTTATTGTGTCTGTAGTGGGTATTGAGGTATACATGTGTGTGTCTGATGTCTTTGAGGTTATTTTTTATGTATGTCTGGAAGTGTGCTGTTGGATCAGATTTTAGTTTTGTGATACTGTTAGAAGAGATGAAATCTAGTTTTGTCTGTATATTGTTCGTTATTGATCAGTACTGTGCTGTTTCCTTTATCAGCTCTTGTGACTATGATGCTGTTAGCTTGTAGTTTTTGTTTTAATTTCTTGGTGGTGTTTTTATCTGTTTGAAGTTTATACTGTTTTACTCTTTCTTTGACATGGTGATTATGTTATTTATTTCTTTCTTCACTAGTTCTCATGTTAGCCCAATATTTATAGAGTTATTTTCTTTTTTATCTTCCTCTGTCAAGATGTTTTCTGTTTCTACAAGTAAGTTTTCTATGTAGTGGTTATCTATTTTTGTACTGATGTTGCATTTGAGCACTTTCTCTAGTAGCTGTGTTTCTTTCTCCGTTAATTCTTTATCTGTGAGATTTATTAATTTTGGGTGAAATTTGTGGTGATGAGTGTGTTTTTACTTTGTCATGCTTTTCTTTATAGTTATTTTTGTTAGTGAGTGTTCAGTTTTTCGTATTATGTTGTTCATCACTGATAACCTGAGATGTACATCATATAATATACTATTAAGTATGGATTTCTTTGTACAAAGTGACTTGATTTCACTTTTAACCAAGTCTTTTCTGCAAATGATTCTGTACTTTGTGCTACCAAGAGTAGTATCTGACCTTTACATTAATATAACTAGGAATTACATTATTTATTTTACAGGTCTGATTGAATTTAATGTGTTGGATAGTCTTGTGGAGTCTGAGGTGGATATTATTGAACCTGTTGTATAACTTGACTGGAAATGCCCGACATGGCTGTATTATAGTCATTTTAATCTGTTTTAATCTTTCCCTTAGTTGCTCTAAATTCGTGGAGGTATGTTCCGTCCATGTAACTAAATGAAGGCAGTTTGTTTATTGCAATACGCGTTTCACTTCTTTTATTTGGGAAGCATCATCAGTGGCCTGACATACATGTTTCTTTTTATACATCTGACAAACGTATAAAAATAAACATGTGTTTCAGGCCACTGATGATGCTTCCCAAATAAAAGAAGCAAAACGCGTATGGCAATAAATGAACTGCCTTCATTTAGTTGCATAGACGGTACATACATCCACATGTATGTATGTGTTTTTCATCTAATTTTTGATGAAGGTCTTACTGGCTGAAAGCTATTATTTGTGACAGTCTTTTTGTTGTTCGTATCTGCGACTCAGCATCTCTGCTATACGGTGAGAAGCACTTTTCCTTTTCACAATATGGTTGATCAATATTACTGGGTTTTTTTCTGTGCACACAACTCATTTTCCTTATGTAGCAATTTCATTTTGCTTGAAATCGGTACCTATTAGAGTAGTTCACCCAGAGTATTGATGGATCATAAGAGCTGTCCGGTTTTGTGAGCCTGTTGCATGTCATTAGGCTTCCAAATTAACATTTGTCCCTTAATGAGACTGGAAGGGTAAAAGGAAATATTTTCATCAAATCCACATTTAGTCTATACGGTAACTCATGTAAATATGTACATCTCTACTAGATGTAACTTTCCCCCCATAAAAAACATGTACAACATGTTTGTAAGAAATGTACATTAAATGATGGAAAATTTTATTTTGATAAAAGTTTGAACTTAGCAACGAACCACTTGTTTCAATAATATGAAGTAGCATAAAACCACACAACAGTAACATAAACTCATGGAAAATGTTATAAATTGTTGTTATGTGGTTTGCTTCATACACATGTTGCTGTTGTTGTGCTCTTCAATCCAGAGACTGGTTTGATGCAGCTCTCTGTGCTACTCTATCCTGTGCAAGCTTCTTCATCTCCAAGTAACAATTTCACCCCACATACTTCTGAATCTGCTACTGTATTCATCTCTTGGTCTCTCTCTATGATTTTTACCCTCCACGCTGCCCTCCAATACTAACTTGATGTCTCAGAACATATCCTACCAACCGATCTTTCTTCTAGTCAAGTTGGTCCACAAATTCCTCTTCTACCCAATTCTATTCAGTACCTCATCATTAGTTACATGATCCACCCATCTAATCTTCAGCATTCTGCAAATGCATTTCGAAAGCTTCTATTCTCTTCTTGTCTAAACTATTTATCGTCCACATTTCACATCCATACATGGCTACTCTCCACACAAATACTTTTACAAAAGACTTCCTGACACTTAAATCATACACACTATATCAGAAAATAAGAGTATTAATAAAACTACAAGAAAAAGTGCAAAATTATTTTTGTATTTAAATCCACATTCATAATTAATGAAAATGGGACAAGATGTAAACTCACAAACACAATTCATAACACCATCTATATTCTATCTATATTATCTTCGACATACTAGTGTGACCATTTATCTACAAAAACTAAGGCTGTGTTTGTAGAAATCACTGTTTTATCATTACATTGTACAACATAGGTATAGGTAAATTAAAAATAAGTAACATTAACAAATCAGATAGTGACCATCATAGTGGGAAATACTTCACAGCAGCCACACACAGCTGATCTTTAAACATGACATGGGAATTCTTAGGAAGGTGAACAAGTTAACAGGTTAAGGACCTGTCACCGTTTCAACCCTTTCATAAATGCCAGTTTTACCTAATCTACTGAAAAATTATTACTGGAATTCTCAGTACAGAAAGACACAACATATACTCAAATGTCATCTCAGAATCTTATCCTGAGCTAAATAAAAATAAATAAAAGTTCCAAACAAAACTGTAAAACCATTGCTATTAACGTGTGTACACTATAAAATAATATTTAAGAAACTCATTCCAAAATGATCATTAATAATAATAATAATAAATAATAATAGCAATAATAAAAATAATTTTGTGTGGGTCAATCGCCTGGTACAAGTCTTTCAACTTTCTAACTCACCCCAATAATTGCACTGGGAAAAGAGGACTTCTAATTTAACATGAAATCTAATTCATGTCCGTTATTGGTGAATTTCGACATCTAGTCACAAGCTATGGTTTTGTACTAGTCAATCTCATGTATAAAAATAGCCTTAAAGTTCTACAATTGTTACTATAGACCAACCTGATAATGCATTTCTGAGATTAGCACCAAGGAGTGCTGGGGACAATGATGATGGCAAATCAAATAAGTCATCAGTCGATTTTAGTCGTCCATGTGATCCCTTATCTATCAATGGAGATACCCATAGGAACAACAAGCGAGATAATGGATTTGCTCCCTCACTTGCTGTGCCCAAGTAAGCAGGGTCATCATCTTCATGAAAGCCACCATACCAAACTGTCTCTCCTGTGGAAGAGCCTGTAACATTTACCAATGAAGATAGTCCTTCACATAATTTCTGTAGAAAAGCCTGTAACATTTAGCAACAAAGAAAGTCCCTCACATAACTATCACAATATGTAAAATTCACGTTTAAATGGGCTATCTGAAAAACAACCTGTTAGGCTATAAATAAAATACTGGAATAGTTAAAACAAATTTATTGGGCAATTCTTACAACCATACTTTCTTTGTACTACTTCTACGAACTGCTACCATAGGGATTTAAGCATTCATCAAGTCTCATAACAAGCTGAAATATGTCCTTTGTATAAAACGGGCTCAGAACTTGTACGCTGTTTATTCACAATCTCAAGCAAAGCAGTGTAAGCTATCGATATAAATTTGTCCACAGGTAATAAGTTGTGACGAACTAGTTTCCACAACATTTCCATAAATTTTCCATATTAGTTTGTTTCTGGCTGTGGACAGACAGCCACTTCTGTCAACACTATGAGCACTCATGCTTCCACTCTTACAGAAATGTCATTGCTAACATAGAACATCTTTACTCACCATAAAGCAAAAATTTTAAGACTTTTTGTCACTAAACACTATATTACAGATCTAATTTCACATTTGGTGGAATTCGCAATCATTCTTCTCGTTGGGAACAACTCCTGTAGGTGACTGAGATCCAATATGGTTTTCTCGCTATTGCAGAACTACAAAAACACACAGTACTTTCTAATTACTTCTGCTTGATTGTTACAGAATTCAAAATTATACATCAATAGTAAAATGGGAATGTTATGATTAATGGCAATGAATTAACTAGGGAGAACGTACTTGAGTTTATGAGAGGAAGTTAAATCAGTTCCCGAGACTCATAAGAAGTTACACATTGTGTTTTAAAAAGTATGATGCTCCCTAGACGTATTTCAATGAGCATAAACACCAGCCACACCTCCAAAGAGTTCCTGAGCCATTGTCAATAAAACAGTGTTACTGTTACTTCCCTGGGAAAAAAATGTATGGTTCTCGAAGGGCGAAATATAGTTGATGAAATCAATTTGCACCATAGCTTCAACCAAATGTGTCCATCACAAAAGTGAATCCATTGCAGAAAGTGTAAGTAGCTGAAGTCATTTTTCTACATTATTTGATTTGATTTATTTCATCTCATAATATACAATATTCAGATCATGTGATCTGTTGTACTGGAGACATGTTAATATACACTCCTGGAAATGGAAAAAAGAACACATTGACATCGGTGTGTCAGACCCACCATACTTGCTCCGGACACTGCGAGAGGGCTGTACAAGCAATGATCACACGCACGGCACAGCGGACACACCAGGAACCGCGGTGTTGGCCATCGAATGGTGCTAGCTGCGCAGCATTTGTGCACTGCCGCCGTCAGTGTCAGCCAGTTTGCCGTGGCATACGGAGCTCCATCGCAGTCTTTAACACTGGTAGCATGCCGCGACAGCGTGGACGTGAACCGTATGTGCAGTTGACGGACTTTGAGCGAGGGCGTATAGTGGGCATGCGGGAGGCCGGGTGGACGTACCGCCGAATTGCTCAACACGTGGGGCGTGAGGTCTCCACAGTACATTGATGTTGTCGCCAGTGGTCGGCGGAAGGTGCACGTGCCCGTCGACCTGGGATCGGACCGCAGCGAAGCACAGATGCACGCCAAGACCGTAGGATCCTACGCAGTGCCGTAGGGGACCGCACCGCCACTTCCCAGCAAATTAGGGACACTGTTGCTCCTGGGGTATCGGCGAGGACCATTCGCAACCGTCTCCATGAAGCTGGGCTACGGTCCCGCACACCGTTAGGCCGTCTTCCGCTCACGCCCCAACATCATGCAGCCCGCCTCCAGTGGTGTCACGACAGGCGTGAATGGAGGGACGAATGGAGACGTGTCGTCTTCAGCGATTAGAGTCGCTTCTGCCTTGGTGCCAATGATGGTCGTATGCGTGTTTGGCGCCGTGCAGGTGAGCGCCACAATCAGGACTGCATACGACCGAGGCACACAGGGCCAACACCCGGCATCATGGTGTGGGGAGCGATCTCCTACACTGGCCGTACACCACTGGTGATCGTCGAGGGGACACTGAATAGTGCACGGTACATCCAAACCGTCATCGAACCCATCGTTCTACCATTCCTAGACTGGCAAGGGAACTTGCTGTTCCAACAGGACAATGCACGTCCGCATGTATCCCGTGCCACCCAACGTGCTCTAGAAGGTGTAAGTCAACTACCCTGGCCAGCAAGATCTCCGGATCTGTCCCCCATTGAGCATGTTTGGGACTGGATGAAGCGTCGTCTCACGCGGTCTGCACGTCCAGCACGAACGCTGGTCCAACTGAGGCGCCAGGTGGAAATGGCATGGCAAGCCGTTCCACAGGACTACATCCAGCATCTCTACAATCGTCTCCATGGGAGAATAGCAGCCTGCATTGCTGCGAAAGGTGGATATACACTGTACTAGTGCCGACATTGTGCATGCTCTGTTGCCTGTGTCTATGTGCCTGTGGTTCTGTCAGTGTGATCATGTGATGTATCTGACCCCAGGAATGTGTCAATAAAGTTTCCCCTTCCTGGGACAATGAATTCACGGTGTTCTTATTTCAATTTCCAGGAGTGTATAATTTTAGGGATTTAGTTTACAAGCTTAAAATTAATAACAAATACAGTTATCAAACAATTTTCTAGCAGTACAATACTTCTACATTTTTGTACAAAAACTCTGTCCTATCCCCCTCCAAGAGATGTTAGTTGCCCTGTTTAAATTATCACCTCATCATTCATAAACTCCTCCACTGAATAACAACATTTTTCCACTAAGAGTTCATGTAATTTTTTCTTTAGATGCTTTAGATGACCAATTTCCATGCTCAGAATATCATATCCCTTTAATTTATTGTATATTTTAATGCTCATGTATTGAGGAGTCATAGAGTATAGCTTTAATCGGTGTGCAGGGAGCATAAAATTTTGTTTTTGCCTAGGTTTGTAAGTGTGTTTGAAGTGAAATTCTTTGGAAAGTTCAGGTTTACTGTGCAGGAAAATTAGAATTTCAAAAATGTACAGAGATGGGACAGATACTATATATAGTTTTTTAAATAATGGGTGACACGAGGTTCTTGGATGTGCGTCACACACCTTCCTAATGATTCTTTTTTGAAGTTTTAATATCTGTACCATATAACTTGAATCACTCTAAAAAATTATGCCATATCAGATGACAGATTTGAAGTAACTATGGTACACAATTTTTCGGCTGTCCATGTCTATTACATCATGTAACATTCTCATTGCAAAAGAAACAAGTTTTGTTATATCAGAGATAAAAATGACACAGTGGTAAACAACATTAAGTCCTTAATGAAATATCATAATACTTGGATGAAAGCAATATTAATAAATATTGATAATCTGTCTGTAGAAAATTCTACACATGATTTATTACCAATAAATATAGACAAATAAATGTATTTCTGCACTGTACATCTGAATGACTTATGAACAATAATGAGATTTTCTGATGGAAAAAAAACTGACTCTATATGGAATTGGCCCCTTACTTAATCCCATGTGACAAGAAAAAAGCACAAGTGATTCCTGTTTATAAGAAGGGTAAAAGAACAAACCCACAAAATTACAGAGCAATATGCACTTAACACTGGTTTGCTTCAGAATTCTTGAACATATTCTCAGTTTGAATATAATAAATTTTCTTCAAACATAAAAGCTTCTGTCCACAAATCAGCACAGTCCTGAAAGATTGCTCAAGCAAAACTCAGCTTTCTCTTTCCTCACACGATATCCTGCGAACTATGGATGGAAGGCAACAGGCAGATTCCTTGTTCCTAGATTCCTGTAATGCGTTTGACACGGTGTCCCACTGCAGCCTGTTAATGGAGGTATGAGCATAAGGAATACGTTCCAAGATAAGTGAGTGGCTCAAAGATGTCCCAAGTAGCAGAACCCAATACATTGTCTTCAATAACAAGTGTTCATCAGAGAAAATGGTATTGGCAGGACTGCACAAGGGTAGAGTGACAGGACCACTGATACTTTCTATACACATAAATGATCTGGCAGAGAGAGTGGGCAGCAATCTGCCACTGTTTCCCGAC
Organism: Schistocerca serialis cubense; assembly: GCF_023864345.2. Classification (NCBI taxonomy): domain Eukaryota; kingdom Metazoa; phylum Arthropoda; class Insecta; order Orthoptera; family Acrididae; genus Schistocerca; species Schistocerca serialis. The sequence continues at coordinate 308,574,822 of NC_064638.1, forward strand.
AGTGCTGTGGTGTACGGGAAGGTGTGACTGTACAAGGACACAAGAGGACTTAGACAAAATTTCTGGTTTGCTTGATGCATGGCAGCTAGCTCCAAGTGTAGAAAAATGTAAGTTAACAAAGATGAGTAGGAAAAACAAACCCATAATATTCTAATACAGAATTAGTAGTGAGCTGCTGGGCACAGTCACATCAATTAAATATCAAGGTGTAATGTTGAAAAGTGATATGAAATGGAATGAGCATGCAAGGACTGTAGTAGGGAAGATCAAGGGGTGTGGTGCATCTGTGAAGCTGACCACATATAGGACATTATTGTGACACATTTTTGTGTACTCTTCAAGTGTTTGGAATCTACACCAGGTCAGATTAAAGGAAGACATCAAAGCAGTTCAGACGTAGACTGCTAGGTTTGTCAGTGGAAGTTTTGCATAACATGCATGTATTATGGAGATGCTTGAAGAACTCAAATGGGAACCCCTGGAGGGAAGCCAATGTTCTTTTCAAGGGATATTACTGATAAAATCTAGAAAACTGGCATTTGGAGCTGATTGTAGAGTAATTCTACTGCTGCCAACATATGTTTCACATAAGGACCACGAAGATAAGAGAAATTACAGCTCATAAAGAAGCATTTCCTCACCCTATTTGTGAGTGGAACAGGAAAGGTAACAACTAGCAGTGGTACAGGGTATCCTCCAACACATACTGTAAAGCGGCTTGAGTAGTATTTATGTATATGTATATGTGTATGTCCTCTCCATGGACTACCACCTTAATGTTGGTGGAGAGGTTTGCATGTCTCAGTGATCCACTGAGCTGAGCTGGCAGGAGCTACGCTCCTGGTAGGGTCACCCATGCCAGACAGGTCAGCTGGCGAGATTCCAGACAAAGCGTAGTCCTCTCATGGAGCTCCCATCTTGGAAGTATGTGGGTGGTAACCACATGGGCCCTTAGCTAAGTCTGTCATTACTTCCACTTACTTGTAACAGACTTCTTCCATTTTCTTTCCTATCGGCCTCCCTTGGCCAATTCTTGGTTTTCTCAACCCCAACAGCATTACATTTTGAGGCCCAAGGGTGTCTTTCACTTTTCTCTCTACTATCCTACCCTTGACCCAAAGGCAAACTGAGTGGAAGAAGAATCTTTTATCTCCCAGGTTCTCAATGATCGTTGAGGTGGAAGAGATCATGCCAGACGGACTGGCTGTAAAGGCGCTACTCAGCTGTCATTGAGCTAATGGCAGTCTGTTGCAGTTATGGTACCTGAAGTCACATGTCTCATACATATGTGCCGTGATGAACTGTTCCAGAATCATAGTGTGTGGGTTACTTCCTCGCAAGCTGATATCCACCTTAAATAAAATCACGCAAATGGCAATTTCCCCTGTCATTTTGTTTAAAGCCCAATGGTGATGGGATAAGGATGGTGGTAGCAGGCTTTGAGTGAAGCTAGAATCTGCTAGTCTCGACCTGCACATTGGTGGCAGGTGTGTGATGGTCATCTCCCTGAGAACTCATGTGACTACTTGGAGATCTGGTCCAGCATCTGCGATTGAGCACGCCTATTTGGGATAACTGCTGCCCACTCTGAATGGGGATTGTCCTAGAAAATGTGGGCTAAACATCAGAACTCACACTTGAACCGGGCTGGGAATCTGCACCCAGAAGGTCACTCCTTATACTGTGGAAGAAAACCAAAGAAGAATGAAATGTTAATGACCATAAGAACATGGAATGTCAGGACCCTCTTGGACATGACCAGTGAGAGGCCAGAGAGAAGAATCGTTCTTATCAGCCATGAACTAGCTAAGCTAGATACAGATATAGCTGCCTTGAGTGAGACTAGACTATCAGGTGAAACACACATCAGTGAGGCAAGATCAGGGTAGACCATCTCCTGGAAAGGAAAGGCTGCAGGAGAGCCGCACGTCCATGGTGTACGATTTGCTGTAAAAACAAAAATAGTGAATGCACATCGACTCACATCCGTTTCAATTAATGAAAGGCTTATGACTCTTAGAATACTCCTTGGTTCAGCCAGTTTCATCACCTTCATCTCTGCATATACTCCTACTTTAGATAGCGATGAAGATTCAAAGAATCAGTTCTACCACCAGTTGAACAGTACTCTCTCTAAGATACCTGTTCAAGATAAATTAATCCTATTGGGTGACTTCAATGCCAGAGTGGGAAGGGACAACCATTTTTGGAGAGACATCAGGGGTAAACAAGAGATCGGAAACTGCAGGGCAAATGAGCTATTACTTCTTGATCTATGTGCTGAGCATGAGCTCTTCATCGTCAATACGCAATTCTGCTTGGCTAACTGCTATAAGACCACATGGATGTACCCACACTCCAAACATTGGCATCTTATAGACTATGTCATAACTCGACAGCATGACAAGAAAGACATTCTCATCACAAAAACAGCTCAAAACATCAAGGACTGCTGGACTGATCATAAACTTTTAGTTAGCCGTCTGAGATTACCAATGTGTCGTAAGCCACGATCCCACTTCTCAAACCCAATGCGCAGAAAACTCAGCATCAACAAAGATGTTCACTCAGACTTTCAAGACAAGCCGTCAGAACAACTTCGCAAATCTCCAGCAATCACAGATGATGTCGAACAAGAATGGACCGCATTAAAGAAGATCATCAAAGAGACTGCAGAGAATGTTACTGGTTTTGGTGCGCAGCAATGAAGAAATCCAAGCCATCATCAAAGAAATGTCAGAGTGAAATACGAACAATCAAGAACAAATGGTGGCAAGAAAAGGCCTCAGAACTCCAAAATCTTTCTGATGCCAGGAACCTGTATGGCTTTTATGCTAGAATTAAAGAGCTTTATGGACCCATCCACTCCTCATCAGGAACACTGAAAGCTCTGACAACACTACCATCCTTACTGAAAGTCAGGACATCTTAAATTGTTGGAAAGAGCACTTCAGCTCACTGTTGAATGGCACTTCTACTGCAGCTGGAGAAGTTCTCAATCATGTCCCACAGCACCCTCCACAACCCTGGATGGCTGGATCCTCCACCTTTTCAAGAATTCAGCAAGGCACTCAATAGTATGAAACCAGGAAAGGCTCCTGGACCTGACAACATCCCGTTGGAACTTATTCAGGGTGGCGGCTTGCCTCTAAAAACTAGGCACTTCTCACTCATACTATTACTGTGGGAAACCCACAAGGTGCCAGCTGATATGAATTACTCCACAACTGTCACCATCTTCAAGAAAGGCAATAGAAGCATCTGTGGTAACTACCATGGAATATCTTTGCTCTCTGTCACTGGTAAAATTTTTGCCAGAATCCGTTTACATCACCTTCAGACACTTTTAGAGACTGTGCTTCCTGAGTCTCAATGCAGGTTTCGCCCATCAAGAGGAACGATTGACGTGATTTTCTGTGCACAACAACTGCAGGAGAAGTGCAGAGAACAACAAATGCCTTTAATATTACCTTTTTATTACGTAAAAAAGGCCTTTGATACATTTCCCAGAGAAGCCAAGTGGGTGGTCTTAAAATGTTTCAGCTGCCCTGAACATTTTGTTGACCTGATTAAAGCTCTCCATGATGACATGACAGGACAGGTCATCTGCCAGAATGAAACAACTATTATGAAGTACCAATAATGAGTGGGCTCAAACAAGGATGTGTTCTTGCACCAACATTATTTGCCTTGTACCTGGCAGCTATGCTTTATGAGACATCTGTAAAAAATGCTGGGGTAGAACTAAAGTACAGGTTTGATGGAGGATTATTTAACCAATCCAGACTCCACTCAAAAAAGTTCATAAGTACCACTTATGTAACAGAGCTGCAGTACGCTGACGACAATGCCTCTCCAGCTCATTCATCTGCAGAGATGCAGCAGTCTGTTAATTGTTTCCGCAAGGCATACAAACGATTTGGTCCTTCCATCAATATTCAAAAGACAAAGGTGCTCGCACAGCCAGCTCGTGGCTCTTCCATTCCTGATACAGCATATCCATTTCAGATACACCCTTGGAACAAGTGAATCATTTCCTTTATCTAGGAAGCATATTGTCATCTAATTGCTGATCTGAAAAAGACGTGGAGAACAGAATATGTACTGCTCATGTAGCATTTGGTCGTCTAAGAAAACGTGTCACTATACACCAAACTGATGGTGTATAAAGCTGATTTCATCTCAACGATGCTCTATGGTTGCGAAACCTGAACATTATACCACCACAATCTGAAGAAATTAGAAAGCTTCAGCCAACAGAAGCTAAGAAACATCATGAACATGAAATGGCATGATTTTATATTAAATACCAACATTCCTGAGAAAGCAATTATGAATAGTATAGAAGCTCTCATTATTGGACACCAACTAAGATGGGTTGGGCATATCCAGAAGATGAGAGATGACAGACTTCAAAATCAAATGCTGTACAGTTAAGTGAGCACAATTAAAAGTCTGTGAGGTGCCCCTCTTAAATGCTATAAGGATCAGTACAACAAAAATCTAAAAACCTGGAACATCGATCCAAGTAACTGGTCCACCATAGCAGAAGATTGCAGTCGCTGGTGCTCAACTACCTCAAATGCTCTTCAGAACTTTGAGTGGGAATGTCAAATACTGGAGGATGATGAACACCAGAGACATAAATTCCTCTAGGCCCAGCCGCATCCTCCACCATCCATCATTTGTAATTTCTGCAGTCACATGCTAGGATTGGACTACCAAGCCATCAAAGACATTTCCAACAAAAACTCAGATACGAGTATCAGCTGATGACGATGATACGTGTATGTAAATGTAGATGTAGATGTAGATGTAGAAATCAAAAAAAGAAACATAATTTTGTAAATGAAGTGAATGTTCTTAAAAGTCTCAATGCAATAATTTCTCTACGCATGATTACATGTGTCTAAGTAAATACAAATGTGGAATGGTAAGGAAATGGTGAAACTTACTTTAAAATTATTTACAGAAATCAAGCTGAAATAAACAGACTCCTCACCATATTATATAGGGAAGTTATATGCCAGTGTTGCAAGATGCTTCTAAACCCAGCAATATTGCTCAAAGTTTTTGCACTTGGAAACCATTAATCTCATAGCAGACTTTGAGTCATGAGCGGGGTATGTTGGTCAGACTTAATTTATAAACTAATGAAACTTCAGTAAAACATCCATAAAATACCACTGACATAACACAGTTTACATTCTGTAAGAGTGATACTGAAAACTCATACACTCATAATGATATGAATCAGGCTGAACACTGTCTGCTATATCACTTCAAAGACATTTATATGCTTCCTTACTCCATGCAAGAACACATTACAACTATCACATACTCAGAACTACTCAATAATAATCACACTGATGTAGAGAAGTCTGTCACATAAGAATTATACACAGTAACATGCATGATTTACATTTACTTTCTGTTTAAAAAAAAAAATTAAAAATTAAATTTAAAAAAATTATTTCTCCTAATTTCGTTTACCTAAATTTTGAAGGTATAGATGGTGAATATCAAATCCACATACCAATTTTGATGAAACTTTTGTCTTTGCGTAAAATATATTTTTTCACAAAATAATTACCATAAACAGTTTCATTCATCAGGCATGGATTAAACTACAAATATTGAAAAAAAAAGACACATTTTTATTTCATTAGCTATTTTGTTTTATTTCATTTCATTGTGATATATAGGTAATAATTAACATAAATCTGCATTTCATTGTAAACTGCATTATTCTCTAACATTAAACTAATTTTACCTTATGTATTCTGCAATTCTGGTGAAAAGAAGATACTGCAATTCTGGTGAAAAGAAGATAAAACACTCTACACCATGAACAACAAATGACCCATACTGATACTACTTCTGCATCCCCATGTGCAACATGAAAGCCTGATTGATGTTATTGAAAAACTGACCTTTCAGTTATCAACTTCTGTGCAAATCAAATACACAACTGCATGTATAAGAGAAGAAAACATTATCACTTCCCTATACAGGGTGAAACACCGAAAACTTGCACTGCAAACATTACAGAAATGGAAACTGCTACTGATGTGCGGTTTTTACAGAATAGATTGGTAGTCAGAGGTTCATGTTGTTAGCCAACCAATAAATTGTAATAATACTTAGATGGTATATTTTTTGAACAAACATACAATTTTTAAATGGAACAATGTCTATTGACGTTAACAAACTAAAAGTAAGTAAATCAGAATGTCAGTGGTGTTTGTGCAGTATTCTAGTGCAAGCCATTCTCAAGATATTGTATTTTGAAAATTTCTCACAGCAGCAATTGAACAATACCTATGATAGCACACACTAACGAAAAGTGCACACAATAGTGATGTGGATTCTGACTAGTAATGAGACAACTGACAATCACAGGTTATGTTTGAAATGACCACTGGCAGTAGCGATACATGCTTCCAGTCTGTTACGGAATTACTGTTGCACACACACACTAGCATTTCAGCACATATGTCTGAACAGGTTGCAATAATTATGTCATTGCATATCATTGGGTGGTGTTGGTATGTCCTTGTAGGCAGCATCTTTCTAGCTTTCCTCATAGGAAAAAATCTACAGGCATCAAATCTGGGGAACAGGCTGGTCAAGATACAGGTCCTTTGCATCCAATCCAACAATTTGGAAACAATTCTTGAAGACATGCTGCAGTACTTCGTGCACTATGGGCTGCACAGCCGTCATGTTGGTAAAGGAACACACAAGTACACTATAAGCAAACGTAACATCATCATACCTAGTAAATACACAGGTTGATTGGCAGAAACAAGCATCAGTGTGGAAGCTTTCACAAAATGATATGTTATAAACAACTTGCACTAGACTCTGCAACAATACCACTCACAATTTAATTCACACTACTTTTAGTTAGTTAACGTCAATAGGGATTGTTCTATTTAAAAATTTACATTTACACAAAATATACACTTTCTAAGTATTATTACAATCTGTTTATTGGCTAACAATGTAAACCCCTGATTATCAATTCATTCTGTGAAAACCACACATCAACAGCACTTTCCATTTGAGCATTATTTTACTACAAGTTTAAGGTGATTCACCCTGTATATACAAAGTCATAAATCTAAACTAAATACTATAAACAAAAATATGTACTTTTTCCAGGCCACTGAAGTTCCCTTGAAAAGAATAAAAGTGAAACTAAACATGTACGGCAAGATTGAATGGTCCCAAAACAATAATTATCAACATAACAGAGTATGAAGTTTTCACCATGCATCCATCATACCAAGTCACCAGATCATAATCATTAGGACTTGAGCAATACAAAAACTTCTATGTCAATTTTATCAAAAACTACAGGCTTTCAAGTAAAAAGTCTTTCCACAGAAGAATTCCTGTGCAAAATTTCACGCAAATCTATGATCCCATTCCCCCAAACTACATTGTTAAGCAAGTTATGCTAATTGTACCGTAAATGGAAAGTCTGTTATCTGTATTTTATTTACTTATGTAGAGTTTAAGACAAAACTCTTTTTATGTACATGCACACATTACTACGAAATAAGTTCAGTTTTTCATTCCACAAGCTGTAACGGAATGGTAGGAGGTAACAGTGAGACAACTACCTCTTTGCTAACTGCCTGCAGTTATGTAAAAATTATAAACGAGGATTCAACATTTATTAATACTAATGTTTTCAGCCTTTAGGTCATGGGTGACCTTACAGATATGTTTCTATATCATTTGGGATATTAATTTACATACTTTTTATACTGGCCATCAGAGGCACCCTGAGAACACCAATTAATGATTCAGACTCTGTGTCCTGGAAACATTTCACTATTACTGTTCCATGGAACAAAACGTAAAACATGTTTTCTCTTTGGTACTTTACTATCAGATGTTTTAGCAGCAATAATTCTTCACAGAAACTGTCAGTGCTACATAATATGTTCACAGATCAACAAGTACAGTAGCAACACATACACCCATTTTTGTTATTCTCTGTGATGGCACCATGTGACCAGCGAGCCAAACTGCTACTAATGCATCTGGAGAGGGCATACTGTATTGTGTATAACAATTTTATGACTTGGAGTGAGAGCAGTGCAACAAATTGTAAAAATAGTAAAATCAAAGCTCCACATTGATAATTCTGATGTTTCCTCGGGGCCCAGAGAGGTCTTCAGATTTGAGAAATCTAATATGAAACAGTGGTAAACAATGACAATCAGTAGAAGTTGATTAGCCACTTGGTACATTATGATATCTGGAGTTAACCATATTTACCATTGGTTCCACCTGCCTTTTCAATATAACAATCACTTCTTTCTCTAAAATGGAATATTTTTTTTATTATAGATACCATCTGATTCTGGCATTAAGCCATACTTTCAGTCACTGGCAACCACTTAGTTAAAACTTTCTTTTACTTTTTACTTGAATTCCAGTCGCTTATTATTAAGATCACACTTCACAGTATACATCCTTAACAGGAGTTCACAATTCCCCACAAAACTCCCCCCCCCCCCTCCCCCAGAAACTAATTCCTACAATTCTCTCTTTATTAAAAGTTGATATGCTTTATGCTTTTACTAAGGCACTCAATTATTGTGTGCACTATATCCATAGAATTTGGCTTTTATTTCAATATTTTATCTGATGACAATGTATTCTGCAAAACCGTTTGGGCTAAATTAATTGCTTGAGAAGATGCATTTCAGTGAATGGTCATGAAATCAGCATACTATAATAAAGTTTGCAATATATTTTTTCTGTTAATTTGAAATATATTATACCACACAGGGTAGTAATAAAGATGAAAGTCATATTTCTGAAAACCAGGGTCCTAATGATTAAAAAGCAGGACAAAATGAAAAATGAGGTGTCGTTGCTTTTGATGTGTGTAAAAACACGTTCATGCTTCTTAGACATCAAATAGTATCTTTTTGGACAAAATAATTAGTTCTTAAATTACGACTATGTTTGATGTTGTATCCATTGCTCTACATCTCCACTGTACAGTAAGTGGTAAGCTTTAGTCTTTCCATTGTGTGCACAGATTTATGTAGGATAAATGATTGTGCACTATGCTCATTCCATAACATTTGTGAACAATTGTGTCTATCATATGAAAACTATTGCTTTATCTAAGAGAAAAAAATTATCCTGAGTGGCAAAAGAGTTTGTGGGAACAGCCAGTGTGTGCAATGAAACCTCCCTTGGATACCAGAATGTGCTCAGCAGGTTCATGATAAACAATAATATCTTACAGCAAAGATTAAAGAATGTTAATAATCCTAGTTTGTTCCCACACTATAAAGCCATTTCATTCGAGTAACGTCAAGTTGACAAGTTCCTGAGGCTGGTTGAGGAGTAAGGAGCCTTTTCAGTAGTTGCAGGGGCAACAGTCTGGATGATTGACTGATCTGGCCTTGTAACAATAACCAAAACGGCCTTGCTGTGCTGGTACTGCGAACGGCTGAAAGCAAGGGGAAACTACAGCCGTAATTTTTCCCGAGGGCATGCAGCTTTACTGTATGATTAAATGATGATGGCGTCCTCTTGGGTAAAATATTCCGGAGGTAAAATAGTCCCCCATTCAGATCTCCAGGCGGGGACTACTCAAGAGGACGTCATTATCAGGAGAAAGAAAACTGGCGTTCTACGGATCGGAGCGTGGAATGTCAGATCCCTTAATCGGGCAGGTAGGTTAGAAAATTTAAAAAGGGAAATGGATAGGTTAAAGTTAGATATGGTGGGAATTAGTGAAGTTCGGTAGCAGGAGGAACAAGACTTCTGGTCAGGTGACTACAGGGTTATAAACACAAAATCAAAAAGGGGTAATGCAGGAGTAGGTTTAATAATGAATAGGAAAATAGGAATGCGGGTAAGCTACTACAAACAGCATAGTGAATGCATTATTGTGGCCAAGATAGATACAAAGCCCACACCTACTACAATAGTACAAGTTTATATGCCAATTAGCTCTGCAGATGATGAAGATATTGAAGAAATGTATGATGAAATAAAAGAAATTATTCAGATAGTGAAGGGAGACGAAAATTTAATAGTCATGGGTGACTGGAATTCGAGTGTAGGAAAAGAGAGAGAAGGAAACGTAATAGGTGAATATGGATTGGGGCTAAGAAATGAAAGAGGAAGCCGCCTGGTAGAATTTTGCACAGAGCACAACATAATCATAGCTAACACTTGGTTTAAGAATCATAAAAGAAGGTTGTATACATGGAAAAACCCTGGAGATACTAAAAGGTATCAGATAGATTATATAATGGTAAGACAGAGATTTAGGAACCAGGTTTTAAATTGTAAGACATTTCCAGGGCCAGATGTGGACTCGGACCACAATCTATTGGTTATGACCTGTAGATTAAAACTGAAGAAATTGCAAAAAGGTGGGAATTTAAGGAGATGGGACCTGGATAAACTGACTGAACCAGAGGTTGTACAGAGTTTCAGGGAGAGCATAAGGGAACAATTGACAGGAATGGGGGAAAGAAATACAGTAGAAAAAGAATGGGTAGCTTTGAGGGATGAAGTAGTGAAGGCAGCAGAGGATCAAGTAGGTAAAAAGACGAGGGCTAGTAGAAATCCTTGGGTAACAGAAGAAATATTGAATTTAATTAATGAAAGGAGAAAATATAAAAATGCAGTAAATGAATCAGGCAAAAAGGAATACAAACATCTCAAAAATGAGATCGACCGGAAGTGCAAAATGGCTAAGCAGGGATGGCTAGAGGACAAATGTAAGGATGTGGAGGCTTATCTCACTAGGGGTAAGATAGATACTGCCTACAGGAAAATTAAAAAGACCTTTGGAGATAAGAGAACAACTTGTATGAATATCAAGAGCTCAGATGGAAACCCAGTTCTAAGCAAAGAAGGGAAAGCAGAAAGGTGGAAGGAGTATATAGAGGGTCTATACAAGGGCGATGTACTTGAGGACAATATTATGGAAATGGAAGAGGATGTAGATGAAGATGAAATGGGAGATACGATACTGAGTGAAGAGTTTGACAGAGCACTGAAAGACCTGAGTCGAAACAAGGCCCCCGGAGTAGACAACATTCCATTGGAACTACTAACGGCCTTGGGAGAGCCAGTCCTGACAAAACTCTACCATCTGGTGAGCAAGATGTATGAAACAGATGAAATACCCTCAGACTTCAAGAAGAATATAATAATTCCAATCCCAAAGAAAGCAGGTGTTGACACATGTGAAAATTACCGAACTATCAGTTTAATAAGTCACAGCTGCAAAATACTAACACGAATTCTTTACAGACGAATGGAAAAACTAGTAGAAGCAAACCTCGGGGAAGATCAGTTTGGATTCCGTAGAAACACTGGAACATGTGAGGCAATGCTGACCTTACGACTTATCTTAGAAGAAAGATTAAGGAAAGGCAAACCTACGTTTTTAGCATTTGTAGACTTAGAGAAAGCTTTTGACAATGTTGACTGGAATACTCTCTTTCAAATTCTAAAGGTGGCAGGGGTAAAATACAGGGAGCGAAAGGCTATTTACAATTTGTACAGAAACCAGATGGCAGTTATAAGAGTCGAGGGACATGAAAGGGGAGCAGTGGTTGGGAAGGGAGTAAGACAGGGTTGTAGCCTCTCCCCGATGTTGTTCAATCTGTATATTGAGCAAGCAGTAAAGGAAACAAAAGAAAAATTCGGAGTAGGTATTAAAATCCATGGAAAAGAAATAATAACTTTGAGGTTTGCCGATGACATTGTAATTCTGTCAGAGACAGCAAAGGACTTGGAAGAGCAGTTGAATGGAATGACAGTGTCTTGAAAGGAGGATATAAGATGAACATCAACAAAAGCAAAACGAGGATAATGGAATGTAGTCGAATTAAGTCGGGTGATGCTGAGGGAATTAGATTAGGAAATGAGACACTTAAAGTAGTAAAGGAGTTTTGCTATTTGGGGAGCAAAATAACTGATGATGGTCGAAGTAGAGAGGATATAAAATGTAGACTTGCAATGGCAAGGAAAGCGTTTCTGAAGAAGAGAAATTTGTTAACATCGAGTATAGATTTAAGTGTCAGGAAGTCATTTCTGAAAGTATTTGTATGGAGTGTAGCCATGTATGGAAGTGAAACATGGACGATAAATAGTTTGGACAAGAAGAGAATAGAAGCTTTCGAAATGTGGTGCTATAGAAGAATGCTGAAGATTAGCTGGGTAGATCACATAACTAATGAGGAAGTATTGAATAGGATTGGGGAGAAGAGAAGTTTGTGGCACAACTTGACCAGAAGAAGGGATCGGTTGGTAGGACATGTCCTGAGGCATCAAGGGATCACCAATTTAGTGTTGGAGGGCAGCGTGGAAGGTAAAAATCGTAGAGGGAGACCAAGAGATGAATACACTAAGCAGATTCAGAAGGATGTAGGTTGCAGTAGGTACTGGGAGATGAAGAAGCTTGCACAGGATAGAGTAGCATGGAGAGCTGCATCAAACCAGTCTCAGGACTGAAGACCACAACAACAACAACAATAGGATATTTCTCTTCTCATCCCATAACTTTGATATCTGCAGATGGTAATTTCTACTAATAACTATCAACATAGTTATCTTAGAATTTTGTCTTCATCTTTCTGTGGGATAAATTGGTTGTCTGCAAATAACATTGTGTTACATATGAATTATTCATTTTTATTCTGGGGTGGACATTTTCTTTCCATTTTCTAATTACTTCATCCATAGAAGTGTTGAAGTGTACTGGAGAAAGGCTATAACATTGCTGCACACCTTGATTAATTAAAATTTCTTCTGTTAATTTATATCTCATGTCTAACACAATTTCTGACCTTTTATGTATATAGTGTATTATTTGAATATGTTGCTTTGGATATCTATTCTTTTGCAGTATGCTTCTTTGGGTATCAGTGCTGTGGGCTTTATAACATCCTAGCTCCAATAGTAGAAGGGATGTGACCAAAAAAGTATTTTTACCAGGCACTGGTGTATAGGCTGCCCTGCATGACAAGAATATTGTGAAGGTACAGTATCAGACAGCCAAATCAGACTGCTTTGCATGACAGCCTACATGTCAGGGTTAAGAAACATCTTTCTCGGCCTCGACATGTAGGGTGCCCTGCATACAGGCCTGTTGTGTTGGAGTAGTGTTGGAACGCTCTATCGACCTGCTTTGCATGGCAGCCTATTAGTCAGGGGCAAATAACTGATGTTCAAATGCATGATGTGCAGACTGTTCTACATGCCACCCATGTTGTGGGAGTAATGCGCCTGTTTTATTGACCTGTGTTGCAGGGGCTACATGTACTGATGAACAAGGTTGAGGACAGGTTGAGACGGATTGGTGAGGGGATGGACAGAGTGATGGGGAAGAGGAAAAGTATGGAGGAAGTGGAGCTGCATAAGGCAAGTGGAAGCTGTAGAGGGGTAATTAGAAGGTGGAAATCAAAGGGAGCAAGTGAAAATAGAAAGAGAGAGAAGAAGGAAGATGTGGTCAGAGACAAGGGTTGGAGGAAATGAACAAAAAGGAGAAGAATAAACAGAGTAAGAAACAGACATGAAATTACGATCTCCTTTTTATGAAGACAGGTTGCCAACTATTTGATTATTTTTGAAGACTGAGCTTATGCTCTCATTTTTCACTACTAAAAAGTCTGTGTAAAGCAGCTCTCACTGTCTATCATGTATTAATGAACTGAGAATAATTTTTAATAATAGTGTTAATCTAATGAACTTTCACGGGTCATATATAATGTAGGATACTCTCACTTCCATTATGCTGAAATTTTATCAAATATACCTACTACCAATGACGAACAATTTTCAAGGGGTCCACTATACAATTTTAAGTCATTGTATTCGATCCTGTAACCTTCTGGGACCATACAATGATGGGTAAAACCTGTGTCCATTACGATGAAATTTCATCAGATGTACATAAAACTGATGAGGAATTATCTTTAAGGGCTTCCAGTCAGCAGCTCATAGTCTTGTGGTTAGTATTGTTGACTTTCGATCAAGGGGCCCCAGGTTCGATTCCTGACAAATCAGGGATTCTTTACATCTGGGACTTGGTGTGTGTGTTGTTCTCATCAGTATTTCATTATGGTCAACATGCAAATCACGAAAGTGGCTTCAAATAAAAAGACTTGCACCAGGCAGTCGAACAGCCAATAAGCAGCCTCCCAGAAAAATATGTTACATACACATTTCGATGGCTATGCTGAACAAAAATGAGGGAAGGCAACAACTGTAGCTAAATGTTGCATCACACATGTAACGGAACCGTTTTCAAGCTTCTGATACTTTTGAGCTACTGCTGAGCTTCTCTCAATACACCCAAATGTGCCTACCTGTGGCAGCTGTGACACTGCTCATGAGATGTTGCTCAGACTGACAGAAGTGGGAGGAACAGAAAGGAATGTGGTAAGTAGTAGAGCATAAAACTTAACAGGGTAAGGAGAGGCTGGTAAGGGGGGCAGGGGTAATGGGAGGTAACAGGAACGGAAGCAAGTAGCTTTCAGCAATAAAAATCAAACAATGGAAACTCGAGATAGGAATATCAACAATGCAGGAAAAGACAGATTGCTACTTACTGTAAAGAAGACATGTCAAGTTGCAGACAGCCTCAACCTACCAACATACTGCCCCCAGCCACATCCTTGACTCAATAGTTTCCACCCATTCTACCCTTACACCTCCCTGCACCACAACCTCCTGACACTGCACCTGTTGGCGTTCTAGTCCTGCACACTCCACCAGACAGCATTCATCTCTCTCCCCACCCGTACACCATCCCTTCCTTCCCCTTCCCCTTCCCCTTCCCCTTCCCCTTCCCCTTCCCCTTCCGCTTCTCCTTTCCCTTCCCTTTCCAGATTACTGCTTGCATCCCATGTGATAGTTGCATTCTGGCCCGAGATGCTGGAGATGGTGCTCATGTGTGCATGAGGTGTGCTTGCTAGTGTGTGTGTGTGTGTGTGTGTGTGTGTGTGTGTGTGTGTGTGTGTCTTTTACTGATGAAGGCTGTGACCAGAAGGTTTATATAACTGTCTTTTAATTGTGCTTGTCTGCAACGTGATGTGTCTTCTTTAAGGTAAGCAGCAATCTGTCTTTTCCACATTGTTGATATTTCAGCAACAAAATGTGAACTGAAAAATATGGCAACCACAGAACAGACAAAGAGTCAGGAAGAGGAGGGAAGAAGAAGAAGGGTGGAAGAGACAGAGACAGAGACAGAGAGGGAGGAGGGGGGTGAAATATGGGCGAAAGGTGACAAGATCTGGACAGTAGAGGAGTATGTGGAAAATGAAAGGAGGGAAGAGGGTGAAAGTAAAGGTAAAAGAGTGCAGAGGGTCCACGTGGATTGTGGCAATAGAAGAGAATATATATGTTGGATGGGCAGTTCCCATGTGTGAAAATCAGAGGAACTGATGCTGTGAGAGAAAATTCAAATGCTGATATGTACTAAAGCATTTAAAGTCATTGGTGCTGAGATGACAAGCATGCTCAGCAAAAAGGACGTGAAGTATGTCGTTAGCCGCAAATTGGTGGTGGCCACTCATGTAAGTATGCAGCTAGTTCCTTGTCATCCCAATAAGGAATGCTGTTCAAGCCAACAGAAGAAATGGCACAGACAGTTTCTCAACACACTGATCAAGATATCTGTCCGCAAACACTCTGTCAAGATTTCTGCCACATGTGGAAAATTCCTGCTTCCCATTGCAGATGCTATGCCCATAGCTAGAAAAGCTTTGTAGCTCTTTGACTGCTCTAAATACATTAAACGCAACACTGCTCCTTTCGCCACATGTTTACATGCATTCCCATACCAATTTCTATGAGCTTCAGATGTGATGTTAAGGTGTGCTACTGTTCAGGTACCTGTGTGCTCTGTACTTGTTAATGCATAGGGCCATTTCTGTGCTAAGCTCGGGTGACTGTTTAACATTAATCCTACTCATTTGAAGTATCTGTGTGTGTTCGCTGCTATTGTCTTCTGTTGCTGTTTTCATCTTTCTTATGAATTACTGTCACTTGATGAAGATTCTTGTTGGAAAAGAAAATGGTAAACTGTTTTGGTTGCAGTGAGGAAGAAAAATTGGCAATTCTCAATAGAAGCAACAGTGAGGATGAACTCTATAACTGCAATGATAGTGATGACTCTTCAACAGAATCTCAAAGTAATAGCCCTGAGCTGTTTAAATCAGCTGGTACAACATGTCCACTTATTTCTACAAGAGAATCTTCAGAACTGAAGCATCAGAAAATAAGAGCAAAATACTTGGGTAAAGGAGTGTGCTTTAGCCACATGTCTGACTAGAAAAAATTTGACTTACACCCATTTGAGGATACATATGACAATTCAGCTTCAGGACACAAAAGTGTATTAGGGCAGCATTCTAGTATTCCCTCCTTTCCCTTACCTTTCTCCCCCACTCCACCTTCAATTTATTAGTACATATAATTATGGTACCTTTCTTGACAAGATCTGTGAGATTCATTTGAAAAGAAAACAGCAAGCTGTTACAGTTGTAGCGAGGAAGAAACTTGGTGATGCTCAATAGAAGCAATTGAGGATGAACTCTAAGTGTGATGAAAGTGATGATTCTTCAACAGAATCTCAAAGTAATAACTCTGAGCTGAGATTTTATTTATACACCAACGCAAACACCAGAAATAGTGCATTCTTGACTCTCAACGATGAAAGAAATGGATTTAAGGAACTGTATCTGTTCGTAGTTTTTTGTCAGCTTATAGACTGTGTAGGAAAACTGAAAATTAGTGATTACTGGCCCAGAGACACATTCTTTAACTGAAAATGTATCCACAGACTTCATTAATTTAGATAGAACGCTTCACTTTTGTGACAACACTACCAATAACTGTAGAAGCCAAGTAATACATGAAATCGATCTGAGTAACACAAATATGGCTTTATTCATAGGTCTCTGAACAATAACAGAATAAGGCTTTCATGACTCCACACACAACCAGACAAAAGAATCATACAGAAGGTGCAACAAAGCTGTTCTATGCATATACAAGTGTAAGTCACTGGTAGACGGTGCAGCAGAGACAATGCCATGTGCTTGCTACACAGAGATGGCTCTAGTGGCTGGTCCACGCTGATAAAGATGGCGGTTAATTTAAGTATACATGAGTGGAGGCACTACATTCCATGCACTCACTTTCACATGCATCAGTTATAGTATACAGCACATCTATCCATTATGCAAAGATGGTAACCAGACAATGGAGGAGATGCCAGTGGCCCGAAGAGAGACACATCCATTTGATGTGGAGTGGTCATAGTTGGTACCGACAGCGGGAGCGGGACAATGTGCCGAGTGGGCACTGGAGCATAGGATGAGAACAAGTGAAGATACATGCACGCACATGGGTGGTGAGCCCATGTGGCACCTGATGACAGCACCAGGGGAGGAGTGTGCCATTGACATCTCTACATCTCTGCATCATCATCAGCAGGTAGGGCCCAGTGTGGTGGACAGGGGGGGGGGGGGGGGGGCTGGACTCATCAAAGATGATAGCTGAGGCAACAATGGCAAGGAGGCCAGTGGAGGTGACCTGAACAGAACAGCAGGCCGTGGCAACAGACGGGGGGGGGGGGGGGGGGGGGGGGCTGGACTCATCAAAGATGATAGCTGAGGCAACAATGGCAAGGGGGCCAGTGGAGGTGACCTGAACAGAACAGCAGGCCGTGGCAACAGACTCTATGCCAGAGGCAGACTGGCACCTGGTGCTGGGGAGCTGGAACACTTGGGCACTGCATGTGGAGGAGGCAGCCAATGGGACAGGGGCACCTCCACATCAGATGATGAGGGGCTCAAGGCAGAAGGTGGCAGGGAAAGTTGTGGTGACAGGGGCTGCACCTGCAAACCAGTAGCTTCCAGCAGCATGTGGGCGCGCACCTAACCAAAGTGCCATGCCACTAGCCCACTGGTCATATAGACATCACAAAGACGGTGCCCCTTGTGGCGGACAACACTGGCCGGTATCCACTTGGACCAGAGACCAAACCCTCGTGCCCACACTGTCAATCCCAGCGCAAAGTGGCCAGACTGGACCTAAGCAGGTATGGCACAGGCTGCAGAAGTTGGAGGAGCATGCGTGGCTGCTGGCCATGAAGAAATCAGCCATGCTCTGCCCTCACATAGGCATGAAGTGATAGGTGCTCAGAAAATGGAGAAGAGTGTCATCCAGCAAAGCATCCACAACAAAACTTTTTCATTTGGGACTTGAATGTATGCACTAGTTGTTCCACCTTGCCATTTGTTGAGGGTGAAATGGCAGAGCCAGAACATGAGAAATACTGTGATGGGAACAAGAAAGTTGAAAGATGTGAGAAACGAACTGTGGTCCATTATCAGAAACTAAGGTACAAGGATTGTTACCTCAGCCAATGTCAATTCATACTGCAGAAGGTAAGGGAATCGGGAAAATGCATCCACAACCAAGAAACAATAGGAATTAGAGAAGGGATCTGCAAGGTCTATATGAATGTATACCCATGGCTGGCGTGGAGTGGGCCAGTGGGAGCTGCCTGTTGTCGGGCACACTGCTAACAAGCCGCAACAAAATGGACAATTTTGCTGTCAAACCCTGGCCAAAGAAAGATGTCTCCTAGCTGACAATTTAGTGTGCAAAACTCTCCAATGGCCCTGATGGAGAAGGTGTAGAATCTTGTGCCACAATGCGACATGAATGACAACTCTGGGAGAGAGGTCTTCAGTGGACAACTGCAAAACACCGTCCAAAACACAGAGGCAATACCATAAGGAAAAATAGTTTTGCAGGGCGTCCGAAACCTGACTCAATGGTTTATCTGGCCAGCCCTATTTAACAAAACAAACCATTTGGCAGAGAACTAGGTTGGTGGAAGGGGCAGCTGTTATGTGCATGGCTGTAATTGGGAACCCTCGACCACAGCTTGCATTTCAGTATCAAGATGGAAGCAAAGCAATTAGTCACAGTCAAAGTTATGATCAGGATCCACAGACAGACAGGATTAGGCATCCTGGCATGTTTTGACATATCTCAAAAGTGGATTTCATAATTGTTGAGGAACAAGAAGAGTGCCCAGCATTTAAGTGGTGTGCTGCCTTATCAGGCAAAGAAGTCTCAGGGTTAAACAAGGAAACCGGTTTATGGTCAGTAATAAGGTGAAACTTGGAGTCATATAAAAAAATGAAATTTCTAGAGAGCATAGACTAAGGCAAAAGCCACTTTCCCACTTGAGAGTAACAATGCTGCATTGGACTGAGAGATTTAGAGATGAAAAGCAACAGGTCATTCAGATCTATTGACATATCAGTGTGCTAGGACCACACCGAAGGCATACTGTGAGGTGTCAGTCGCCAAACCTATGTGCTGGTCCAGAGAGAACGTAGCTAAACAAGGGGCCAAGAGTAGTTTGGATTTCACCATTTGAAAAGCACAATCCGAGCTCCAGCATAAAGGTACATTCTTGCATAACAAGATATGCAACAGGTGGCCAATGTTGCTTTCCCTGGCAAGAATTTGTGATAAGAGGCATCTTCCTACGAAGGCCTGTAGCTCCTTCATGGAGAATGGGTGAGGCATAGACATAACAGTGGAGATGTGGTCTGGCAGGAGGTGAACCCCATCTCATGAGACATTGAACCCCAAATAAACAACAGAAGGTTGAAAAAACTGAGATTTCATTAGTTTACGCCGTAAGCCTGCGTACTGTAAGACAGAAAACAAAGTTTGAAAATTTTTCAAGTGATTGGTCATGGAGAAGCCCATGATAACAACATCATCAAAATAGTTAATGCAATCTGAGAAATTGCTCTAAAAATCATTGGAAAATAGCAAGGACACTGGCCACATGAAAAGGAAGATGCAAATATTGAGAGAGTGCAAAAGGAATATTAAAAACCAGAACTCGATGTGACTCTTTATCCACAGGGACCTGCAGATATGCTTCAGGCAAATCAATTTTAGATAAGTACTGGCCATCCAATATTTTCACCAACAGTTACTCCTGACGTGGGAGAGAATACATATCCATGATCAACTATGCATTGACAGTAGTACTGAAGTCGCCACAGAGGCAGTTTTTCTGAAGGCTTCCGAACTACAACCAGCAGAGATGACCATTCACTAGCCGTAACAGGTTGCACCACCCCTAGAGATTGAAGTCTGCCCAATTCTGCTTTCACTTGATCAGTCATACAGGACCTGGGCAGCCAAACTTCACAGCCTTAGCTGTAAGTATCGCTTCATTACTGCTGCTCATAATGAATCTAATGTGCGTGATGCAATTATCTGTTTAGCTCCAAACAAGTGCCCCAGGAGGCTTTCATCTGGGAAAACACCTGTTGGCAGAAATTTTGCAAATAGTACAATATTTTGAAGTTTCTCAGGCAGTGGGTGACCAAATTGAAGTATGGGGTGATGTGGCAGTAGTGTCGCAAGATGTGGCCATTAGGACAACAGACAGCTCACATGAGGAAGTAGCAGTGGTGGTGGTAAAAATGCGGGCTAAATGCTGAACAGACCAAGGATGTCCCAAGCAGCTGTGACTGCCACAGCCCCAGCCCCAGCATCAGCATTCTCTGATTCTGTGCTGTCCTTTCTCTTTTATCCAGCATGAACATTCAGTGTGCCCTAAATGCTGAGCTACTTGTCATGCTTACCAGAAGAAAGGCCACATCACTTTCATGTGTCGTTTGCTGGAGGTTGCTCAGGATATGGACATGAATGTGAATTTTGCGACTACAGTGCTTATAACTTGTCTTGAGTTGTTTATAGACATAAGTGTTTTTCGCCACTTGCTCCTTATACAGGTAGACACTGGACTCGCATTCGGGAGGACGACGGTTCAATCCCGCGCCCGGCCATCCTGATTTAGGTTTTCCATGATTTCCCTAAATCACTCCAGGCAAATGCCGGGATGGTTCCTCTGGAAGGGCACGGCCGACTTCCTTCCCCATCCTTCCCTAATCCGATGAGACCGATGACCATGCTGTCTGGTCTCCTTCCCCAAACAACCAACCAACCAACGCTGACTTATTGAAGGAGGAAAATGCCGTGAATTGTCCCAACAGCACAACGTTCTGTTTGTTATAAATCACCAGCTTCCACATGACCAGTGTCAATGGCGGCAGGCCTAAACTCACATAGGTTTGAGAATTCCATAATGTCATTGCAACACCTGTGTCAACCTGTATAAGGTTGGTTGGTTGGTTGGTTGTTTGGGGAAGGAGACCAGACAGCGTGGTCATCGGTCTCATCGGATTAGGGAAGGATGGGGAAGGAAGTCGGCCGTGCCCTTCCAGAGGAACCATCCCAGCATTTGCCTGGAGTGATTTAGGGAAATCATGGAAAACCTAAATCAGGATGGCCGGACGCGGGATTGAACCGTCATCCTCCCGAATGCGAGTCCAGTGTCTACCTGTATAAGGAGCAAGTGGCGAAAAACACTTATCTCTATAAACAACTCAAGACAAGTTATAAGCACTGTAGTCGCAAAATTCACATTCATGTCCATATCCTGAGCAACCTCCAGCAAACGACACATGAAAGTGATGTGGCCTTTCTTCTGGTAAGCATGACAAGTAGCTCAGCATTTAGGGCACACTGAATGTTCATGCTGGATAAAAGAGAAAGGACAGCACAGAATCAGAGAATGCTGATGCTGGGGCTGGGGCTGGGGCTGTGGCAGTCACAGCTGCTTGGGACATCCTTGGTCTGTTCAGCGTTTAGCCCGCATTTTTACCACCACCACTGCTACTTCCTCATGTGAGCTGTCTGTTGTCCTAATGGCCACATCTTGCGACACTACTGCCACATCACCCCATACTTCAATTTGGTCACCCACTGCCTGAGAAACTTCAAAATATTGTACTATTTGCAAAATTTCTGCCAACATGTGTTTTCCCAGATGAAAGCCTCCTGGGGCACTTGTTTGGAGCTAAACAGATAATTGCATCACGCACATTAGATTCATTATGAGCAGCAGTAATGAAGCGATACTTACAGCTAAGGCTGTGAAGTTTGGCTGCCCAGATCCTGTATGACTGATCTGGTTTCTTGCAACATCATTAGAATTCAGCTCACACCACTATGACATACATTAGTTTGCGATGGTAGTTGGACAGTAAACTGCACATGTGATCAAAAGTAAGAGCTGCCAGTTCTTGTAAAGATGCAAGCTGACACAGTACTTGGTACACTGTAGGTAGAAGCCACAAGAGGAACAAGACTTTGCACAAATTCGAGTCTTTCACACCAAAAGCCAAAAAATGCTGAGCCTTTTTTTCGTAGGCTTCCCAATCCTTAGTTGAATCATCATATGGAGGGAAAGTAGGTGGATAGACATGTGGAATGATACCCTGTTTGTTTATGAAAGCTCATAAAGTGGTCACCGCCGAAGTAAGCTGTCATGCAGTAACCAAGTAATAAATGAAACTGATCCAAGTAACACAAATATGGCTTTATTCATAAGCCGCTGAACAAAAACAAAAATAAGCCTCTTGTGACTCCACATGTAACAAGACAAAAGAATCATACAGAAGAAGCAACACACGTGATACACAGAACAACCAACATAAGCAGTACAAACTAAAAAACATAGTGGGAGTGAGTCAGCACTATTCTGTGCGTATATAGGTGTGAGTCGCCAGCGGACAGTGCAGCAGAAACCGTGTGATGTGCACGCTTCCCACAGATGCCTCTACTGGCCGGCCTGTGCTGATAAAGTTGGCAGTTGATTTAAAGACACACACACACAGTGATACTACACTCAGTGCACTTATACTCACACTCACATGAACTAGTTAGCAAGATACAGCAATAACAAAGGAGGCAAGTTATTCAAAATTAGAAATGCTTATGATAAAGTTCATACAATATTCTACAGCCATTTCATCCCTATCAAAATCTCTACATCAACAAAAGCCTACTTTTGTTCAGAAGACAATTAATTATCCTATGGAGTAGATTTAGAATAAAAACATTTGTGCTGTGCATCTGTCGGGATGCAACGACGGAAACTGGCTTCGTCAATTTGGAGAAAACTGTCAATATAGTGGTGGCACACAAGATGCAGTATTTCGACCAGGACACCCACTATATTCCAACAATTGGTATTAGAGCCATGACCTTATCCTCATAACACTCAAACAGCTGCAAGTAGTATTGTTTGCAGATACAGGCCCAACATCCGACAGTTACAGAACAAATGGAAATGAAGAGAAATCCAGTTTGTTCCATGAAATTTCAGGCAAATTGCCATATGTCAGTAATTTGCTTCCATGATATTTCTGTACAGAATCTTCAGGCCACTTTCAAGTGTACTGACTATCCAGTTTGTGTCCTCTGATATAATGCTTGACATGAAGTGGTGCAATGAAAGAGAAGTGTGTATCTTGACCATATGTAATACCATAAAAATGTTTCAAACAGAAATGACAAAAAGACTGGTGAAAGACTCAAGAAAGAGCAATATATTGCAGATTATAACTTAGGTATGGTGACAGCTGACCATACTGACATGTTGCTGAGGTTAGTCAAACCAGTGTGGATGACTGTGAAATGGCACATGAAACTTTTTCTCCACATACTGCTTTTAATGTTCATGCTTTGCACATACAGACTTTCATCTGCCTTTGGTACAAGAACTTGTTGAAGCTTACACCATGGGATGGAGAAAAGCAGGCAGAGGAAGGCACTCTGATGACCTATTTTCTGAGGGACATTTTTAACATATTATTGGAAACAAAACACTCAAAAAAAGGTATGCCTTTAGACAAATGTTCAGTATGCTCCAAACAAAGTATGCCAAGAAGGCAGGAATGAATGCATCAAATGCAATATACCATCATGTGTTGTGCCAATTTTCAAAGATTATCATGCAAATGTTATGAATCTTCAATAAGTGTACAGGAAATATGAAAGTACAAAATGAGAAATAGATAACATATAGACAAAGTGAAAAAGGCATTTGAACACTTTCGAACTTCTCTCCAAATAACAATCACAAAGCCTTCACAACTTTCAGATGCTATAGTATGTATTTAATATGTGAAGCACAAAAATTAGGAAGATAGCATACTTTTGTTAATAAAATGAAATTATACTTAATTGTCAATTTCTGAATCCCATCAAGTATTTGGACCAATGAAAAGTATTTAAAAACCTTAATTACTTTGTTTGTAAGCTTTCCTATAGAAATTTTATTGGGTTTAGGAGCACAAAATGTAATGATAAACTTCCACAGATTTCTCACGCACACAGACATATCCCCTCGAAAGTTGTTTGCAGAATAATTATCGTGCTGACACATACAAACATGGAAAGTCAGACAATTCATATTCTACAGTGCATATTCCATAAGTTCTAAAAAAATCATTGCTCCAAAGAAAGTTCAGTTGCAATCAACTGTTGCAGTTTATTTGAAGTGATTTCAAATTTCAGTAAGCCTTTTAGTAGCTACTAGAAAAGGCAGGGACAATATGCCTTAATAATACTGTTTGCACAGGTCATTCATTACAGGTGGACAACCTGTTCACTTGTGACTAAGTACTCAGTATGAGGAAGAAATCATGTATGAAATTATCAAGTAGCTCCCATGAAACACATTCAACAAAATGGAGCAGTCAAGACCTTCTGCAGTTCACAGTAAATCTCAATATACTGGATTTTATATCATAGTGTATTCCTTTCATTTATTAAAGACTTCATAGGATGCTTTGATCTACAAAACTATCCTAAAGAATATGTGCCTTATTTTACTCTTTATTTAGCTAATATAGTGATGTATACAAGGAAAGCAGCAGGCGTTAAAATTTCTGGACAGATGTAATTCTTAGCTGAAGGACAATTTAAAAAACTCTTGAGTTTGTCCAATAATTTATCTGCAGGATAGCTTTAAAGCAAGAAACTTTAAGTGTCTGATTAACTTACAAACTGATCAATCAAACCAAAGTGAAAGACAGAATCATCACTGTGTGTTTAAGAAAATATTCAGCGCACTATGAAGTTAGCCAGGTGGGTAAGTTAGCTGCAGGTAGCAGCCCAACTGTAAGGCACTTAATGAGCATGTAGTTTGATTATAAATAATGACACAGTAATCAACATGGCAAATAACACACACCTGCTGCATTCAAAGAGTTCGTAGCAAATATGTGGCAGCTGTTGAAATGGAGGTACTATTGGTTATTAATGCCCCTGACATGCACAGAAAGTTTCATGAAGCCATCCAAGAGGGTGAGATCAGCGTTTAGGGGATGAGAAGTTGCATATGCAACAAATTTGGTAGATGTTGAGGCTCTGGCGTACAGAGCAAAGATTATCCTTGCAATGATGCACGTCATGAAAATGTCATTCAATGAATCTATTTGAAAAAAAAAATGAGTTTTACATGTGACGTTAACAGAAGGGTTCCTACACGCAGCCTATAAACAGGTTAGTATAGGATTTGTTATGAAGTTACCCATGGCAATTTTGTGGATTTGTTTGTAGGTTTGTCCTTCAAAAAATGAATAGTTAATAGGTCTGACTGTGGACATGTCCAAAAGAACAGACGCCACACTTTCATATAATTGATTTGCCTCGACGGGCGATGAATCCGCCTCCTTCAGTGCGGATGCACAATTATATTTGGCCTCTTGTGGAAATCTCAATGTAGTGAGCATGGAGAACAAAGTAGTGAACATGGAAGAGATGGATGGGAGCTATGGATAGGTGCCATTAGGTGGGAGTGGGAGTCGACCGAGAGGGGTGCCAAGATAGTTCCCGCAACTGCCATAAACTCTGTGTCCATATGATGCAATGGTTAATGCAACTGCCTACTAAGCTGGAGATTCTGTGTTTCAATCTCATTCTGGCACACATTTTCACTCATCGTCACTGATTCTGAATAAAGCCCCGTTTCAGCTGACAGCAATAGTTTCTTCCCTTTCCTTTCCTTTCTCCCACTTCTTTTTACATGTTTCAAATTATGTGTAAGTTTCCTGCAAGTCACTAAATGCTCTCATCTCAAACACTGAAAGAATAAAGTCTGGTTATTCCCCCTTTGATAGGTAGGTGGTTCTTATCCTCGCAGCAAACAGCAAGTGATATGTGTTCCAAGCTTGGATGAAATTGGTGCAGTAGTTAGGAGGAGATGTGGAACACACATACGAGGGCAGTTCAATAAGTAATGCAACACATTTTTTTTCTCGGCCAATTTTGGTTGAAAAAACCGGAAATTTCTTGTGGAATATTTTCAAACATTCCCGCTTCGTCTCGTATAGTTTCATTGACTTCCGGCAGGTGCCAGCACTGTACGGAGCTGTTAAAATGGCGTCTGTAACGGATGTGCGTTGCAAACAACGGGCAGTGATCGAGTTTCTTTTGGCGGAAAACCAGGGCATCTCAGATATTCATAGGCGCTTGCAGAATGTCTACGGTGATCTGGCAGTGGACAAAAGCACGGTGAGTCGTTCGGCAAAGCGTGTGTCATCATCGCCACAAGGTCAAGCAAGACTGTCTGATCTCCCGCATGTGGGCCAGCCGTGCACAGCTGTGACTCCTGCAATGGCGGAGCGTGCGAACACACTCGTTCGAGATGATTGACGGATCACCATCAAACAACTCAGTGCTCAACTTGACATCTCTGTTGGTAGTGCTTCAGCGTGTTCGTAGGACAAAAATCTGAACGAACTTCTCCTTCTTCATGACAACGCAAGACCTCACACAAGTCTTCGCACCCGAGAGGAGCTCACAAAACTTCAGTGGACTGTTCTTCCTCATGCACCCTACAGCCCCGATCTCGCACCGTCAGATTTCCATATGTTTGGCCCAATGAAGGACGCAATCCGTGGGAGGCACTACGCGGATGATGAAGAAGTTATTGATGCAGTACGACGTTGGCTCCGACATCGACCAGTGGAATGGTACCGTGCAGGCATACAGGCCCTCATTTCAAGGTGGCGTAAGGCCGTAGCATTGAATGGAGATTACGTTGAAAAATAGTGTTGTGTAGCTAAAAGATTGGGGAATAACCTGGTGTATTTCAATGCTGAATAAAACAACCCCTGTTTCAGAAAAAAAAGTGTTGCATTACTTATTGAACTGCCCTCGTACATAATACACTCCTGGAAATTGAAATAAGAACACCGTGAATTCATTGTCCCAGGAAGGGGAAACTTTATTGACACATTCCTGGGGTCAGATACATCACATGATCACACTGACAGAACCACAGGCACATAGACACAGGCAACAGAGCATGCACAATGTCGGCACTAGTACAGTGTATATCCACCTTTCGCAGCAATGCAGGCTGCTATTCTCCCATGGAGACGATTGTAGAGATGCTGGATGTAGTCCTGTGGAACGGCTTGCCATGCCATTTCCACCTGGCGCCTCATTTGGACCAGCGTTCGTGCTGGACGTGCAGACCGCGTGAGACGACGCTTCATCCAGTCCCAAACATGCTCAATGGGGGACAGATCCGGAGATCTTGCTGGCCAGGGTAGTTGACTTACACCTTCTAGAGCACGTTGGGTGGCACGGGATACATGCGGACGTGCATTGTCCTGTTGGAACAGCAAGTTCCCTTGCCGGTCTAGGAATGGTAGAACGATGGGTTCGATGACGGTTTGGATGTACCGTGCACTATTCAGTGTCCCCTCGACGATCACCAGTGGTGTACGGCCAGTGTAGGAGATCGCTCCCCACACCATGATGCCGGGTGTTGGCCCTGTGTGCCTCGGTCGTATGCAGTCCTGATTGTGGCGCTCACCTGCACGGCGCCAAACACGCATACGACCATCATTGGCACCAAGGCAGAAGCGACTCTCATCGCTGAAGACGACACGTCTCCATTCGTCCCTCAATTCACGCCTGTCGCGACACCACTGGAGGCGGGCTGCATGATGTTAGGGCGTGAGCGGAAGACGGCCTAACGGTGTGCGGGAACGTAGCCCAGCTTCATGGAGACGGTTGCGAATGGTCCTCGCCGATACCCCAGGAGCAACAGTGTCCCTAATTTGCTGGGAAGTGGCGGTGCGGTCCCCTACGGCACTGCGTAGGATCCTACGGTCTTGGCGTGCATCTGTGCGTCGTGCGGTCCGATCCCAGGTCGACGGGCACGTGCACCTTCCGCCGACCACTGGCGACAACATCGATGTACTGTGGAGACCTCACGCCCCACGTGTTGAGCAATTCGGCGGTACGTCCACCCGGCCTCCCGCATGCCCACTATATGCCCTCGCTCAAAGTCCGTCAACTGCACATACGGTTCACGTCCACGCTGTCGCGGCATGCTACCAGTGTTAAAGACTGCGATGGAGCTCCGTATGCCACGGCAAACTGGCTGACACTGACGGCGGCAGTGCACAAATGCTGCGCAGCTAGCGCCATTCGACGGCCAACACCGCGGTTCCTGATGTGTCCGCTGTGCCGTGCGTGTGATCATTGCTTGTACAGCCCTCTCGCAGTGTCCGGAGCAAGTATGGTGGGTCTGACACACCGGTGTCAATGTGTTCTTTTTTCCATTTCCAGGAGTGTACATACAAACATTTTTGTAATAAGTATGGATTGTTGTTAAATATCTCTTAATAGGTGTTGCCTAAAATTTCTGTTCATGCCTAGTTTGACTTGTAATAGGGCTGATTAGTCACTGTGTGCTTAGCAAGCCACATCAAATACTTTTGTGGTAGGATTTCACTTGCAGCCACCTTTGTGCTGGATGCCATGTGTATTTAGTGAATACTGTTCATAGGATATTTGAGGGTTGTATGTAAAGTTTGCCGCAAGTGAATAAATGCTCTTATCTTGATACTGACTCCAAGCATTGAAGTGGTACTCTACTACTTGAATCTAAGTCTTCCACTAACCTTCTCTATCACTGATTTCATATGTGTATCCCATTTCATACTCGTTTTTAGTATTATTCCTGTATATTTAAATCTTACAACAGGATCCAGAAGTTTGCCACTAATCATCTAATTGTGTGGCATCTGAAAATGTGAAATTCTTTGTGAAATGAAGGGTGGCAGCAGCCACAGATACTGATTTTTATGTTTAAAGAAGTATCACCATGGATTGTTGTAAGAAATGCAGAACTACTTAGACAGATATCTACTTGGTGTACTGAATGTCAGGTCTCTTTAAATGTGAATAAACACAAGACAAGGTCCATAACGAAGAAAAAGCACCAGTTTCCACACAATTAGAAGATCAGTGGCAAACTTTTGTCATTTAAATATGCAGAGATAAAACTATAAATTAATATGATAGAGCACACACATGAAATCAGAAGTACAAAAGATGAGTGGAAGACTTAGATTCAAGTAGTACAGTTCTGCTTTAGCGCATGGAGTCGTTATCAAGTAAGCATGACAAAAAACTTTTAATAAATTCAGGAAAGCACGATTAGAATTGTAGCAGGTCAGCATCCCCATGAAAAATTTAACAGAGATTCTAAGAGAAGTTAAGTGTGAATCACTACAAAATACAACATTACTCTCATGCAATCTTGTTGGGTAAATATAAAGAATCGGCATTTGAGAAAGACTCCACATCATTCTGTTGCCTCCCCTTTATAAAACAAGTAGAGGCCATGAAAATAATGTTGTGTGGTTCCCAGCCTGTTGCAGGTCTTTCTGTTTCACACCACTTTGACATATTTTGTGTCACATTTGCTCCTTATTTATAAACGCAGACTCTTAGCTGATCCCACAACTTTCAGTGGACTCCATTCCAGTGGAATCTAGTTCAGAACTTCCACATAAATAGCCAGCAATGCTCCCTACTATTGACACTATCAACCACCATACTTCCACCAAATCACTTTATTTCTACAGCTGTATCTACACCAATACTCCACAAGTAACCAACCCTAAAATGTGTGTGAGAGGTTACTTTGTATACCACAATCAATTTCTCCTTTTCCTGTTGCAGCTGTGAATGGTCCGCAGGAAGAAAGAATTGAGCTAAGTCTCCACATGATCCTGAATCTTAACTTTAAATTCATAGCCTTTTCTTGAGATATCCATATGGAGAATCAATGTATAACGTATTTATACTCACAGAATTTTAACATTAAACAACACTGTACACTCTAATACAGAATGCCTCTCTTGTAGAGTCTGCCAGTGGATTTGGTGGAACATCTCTGTGACTCTTTCACACTAAATAAACCTGTAATGAAATGCACTGCGCTTAGTATGGATTCTAGATTGACAAGCAATATCCAATTATTGTTCCATAAAAACATGAGAGAACTGCCGGATATAAGGAACGTCCTGCCATGATATTTCGGCGCAGAGTCTTCTGGCCATCTTCAGGTGAGTGCCACTGTAGTAGTACTGGCGAGTATGCACTGAGCTCCGCTATTTAAAGCCATACTGAGGTGACATTGCGCATGAGCTGCTCAGCGTGCGCGTTCATAACGGCTCCGTGCGCTGTGCCTCGCACCCTCCACTGTGAAAGCCAGGCTTATCAGTATCAGGTCGATTTCCATCTTTATGCAGATAACTATATCAACTATGAAGTTTCTCTATAACACGATTCCAAGCAGAGTTTAGCTGATAACCGTTATCTCGATTGATGAGAGTCTCGTTGTCAGACAATCTTATTTCCACAGATACATTGATAATCGAGCTCCAAAAGTTTGAGGTACGGGCCAAAATTTTTGTGTCGTCGTAATTCATGGGATGGTCTGTGGAAATACAATGTTCGGCAATTGCGCACTTGGTGGGTTGGAGAAGGTGAGTATGCCATTGGTGTTCCACAATGCATTGCTGCACAGTTTGTATTGTTTGCCCTATATATATGATTTGCTGCAATCACATGAAAGTTCGTCGAGAGTCTTGCCGTGTATTGACCAGGGGTGCACCAATGAAGAATAACATCTCACCCATGGAGAGGATAGCCCTCCGTAACTTAAGAGCAGATGTGGATACAGTAGTCTTAAAATCTGACATAGGAAACGCTACTGTCCTCATACCAAAGGATGACTATATTAATAAGATCAATGTTTTATTATGTGATTCAATTTATCACAAATCGATAAGGATCCCACAAGCCAAGTGGTGCGAAAAACAGCAGAACTTTTATCAAATAGTTCTCTACCGAAGGAGGTCATCAAGAGACTGAAATCAAACAGTTCAGTTCCACCTAGGCTATATGGACTGCCTAAGATCCACAAGCAAAATGTGCCATTACGTCCAATTGTGAGTAACATTGGGACAGCCACCAATGACCTAGCAAAATTCTTGGCATCTTTGCTCAAACCAATGATAGGCAAGTGTGCACATCACATAAAGAATTCTGGTGATTTTATCATTCGACTTCAGTCACTACAACTGCAAAGTAATGACTTATTGGTCAGTCTTGATGTGGTTTCACTGTTCACAAATGTGCCTCTGTGGACTCACTACATCTCATTGGCAATATGTTTGGTGCAGACATTACAGCGTTGTTTGAGCACACTCTCTCCTCTACATATTTTATATTTAACAACGAATTTTACGAACAATCTGACGGTGTCGCCATGGGGAGTCCTTTGTCTCCCCTGGTGGCCAATCTTTTTAATGAGGATTTTGAGGAGAGAGCACTCTACTCTGCCACTTTTAAACCGACAGTATTTTGGCGGTACGTTGACGACACTTTTATAGTGTGGCCTCATGGTCTGGACCGTCTCCAAGAATTTTTACGTCACATGAACTCCATACATGAAAACATAAAGTTTACCATGGAGGTAGAGAAAGATGGTTGTCTGCCATTTTTAGACGTCTTGGTGCGACGGAAGAGTGATGGCACACTTGGTCACTTGGTCACTCGGTGTACAGAAAGCCCACTCAAACAGACCTGTATCTACAAGCTACTAGTTGCCACCAACCAGCACAAACAATGGGCATTCTAAAAACCTTGATCCACCGTGCCCATACTATCTCTGAAGCCGACAGTCTTCAAGCGGAACTGGAACACCTGCAAAAAGTATTTCTGAAGAATGGCTTTTCACCTAGGCAAGTGAACAGAGTGATGAAGATCTACAAACGATGGAACAAGGAAGAGGAAGAGACCTTCAGGTTGACTGTTTATCTACCATTTATTGGGAATATTTCTTCACAGATAGGCAGAATATTGAGAAAGTATCAAGTGAGAGTCATCTTTCACCCTCCTTCCAAAATTTCATCACTGGTGGGATCCGTTAAAGACGACCTGGGCCTGCATAAACCAGGTGTTTACAAAATTCTGTGTGAATGTGGCAAATCATATATAGGGCAAACAACACAAACTGTGCAGGAACGCATTGTGGAACACCAACAGCATACTCACCTTCTCCAACCCACCAAGTCCGCAATCGCCGAACATTGTATTTCCACAGACCATTCCATGAATTATGACGAGACAAAAATTTTGGCCCCTACATCAAACTTTTGGAGCTCAATTATCAATGAATCTGTGGAAATAAGATTGTCTGACAACGAGACTCTCATCAATCAAGATAATGGTTATCAGCTAAACTCTGCTTGGAATCGTGTTATAGAGAAACTTCGTAGTCAAAATAGTTATCAGCATAAAGATGGAAATCGACCTGATACCGATACGCCAGTCTATCACAGTGGAAGGCGCGAGGCGCAGTGCATGGAGCCGTTATGAATGCGCACGCTGAGCAGCGCATGCGCAATGTCACCTCAGTACGGCTTTAAATAGCAGAGCTCAGTGCATACTCGCCAGTACTACTACAGTGGCACTCACCTGAAGATGGCCAGAAGACTCTGCGCTGAAATATCGTGGCAGGACGTTACTTATATCCGGCAGTTCTCCCATGTTTTTATGGAACAATCAGTATGCCGGGAAAGCTTTAAACATAATATCCAATTATTGGTTGAGTGAGGGTTTTGCAAGATACCTCCTTTGTGGGTGAACTACATTTCCTGAGGATTCTTTCAATGATTTTCACTCTGTCATCTGCTTTATCCATGATTAGCTTTATGCGGTCATTCCACTTTAAATCAATTTGTCACATACTCCTATATATTTTATGGATGTGTCTGCTTCCAGTGATTATTCTGCAATCATATCATCTAACAACACTGGATATTTCAGCCTATTTATGCCCAGTATGTTACATTTGTTAACGCTGAGGGTCAACCGCCAATCCCTGCATGGAGGGTTGAACCTCTGCAGGCCTTCCTACGTTTTGGTACAATTTTCTAGCATTGCAATTTCTCTGGATGTAACACCACCACTCACAAAAGGCCTCATGGAACTTCTGATACTACCCACCACATCATTTATGTATATTGTAATAAGTAATGGTCCCAACAACAACCCTTGTGATACTTACAAAGTTACTTTATGTATGAAGATTTCTCTCCATTGAGACTGACATGCTATGTTTTGTTTACTAGAAACTCTCTAACCCAATCACACAGCTTGTCTGATATTCCGTATGTTCTTATTTTGGCGATTAGGTAGCAGTGCAGGACTGTTTCAAAGGTCTTCTGTAAATCAAGCAACATGGCATAAACTTTGGAACCCATATGTACTGCTGTCTGGGTCTCATGGACAAACAAAGTGCACTGGGTTTAAAACAATCATTGTTTTTGGAACTCACATTGATTGCTTTAGAGGAGATTACCAATCTCCAGAAATGGCATAATACGCAAACATAAAACATGTTCCAAAATTCAACAACAGACTGATAGATATAGGTCTACAATTTTGTGCAGCTGTTCAAAGACCCTTCTTGAGAAAAGGAATCACTTTTGCCAATCACTAGGACCACTTCACTTCTCCAGTGACCTACCGTACACTGCTTCTAGAAGAGAAGCAAGTTACTTGCTTGCATTAGAACAGTATGGTGGTCGGCAGGTCACTTTCATCCTACAGCTACACAATTGATTTTGCACTAGTCTTCTGTTGTTAGAGACAGAGAGAGAGGGAGAGAGAGTGCGCAACGACGTAAGTCTCATCGCTTATGAATCATCCAAAAGACAAGTGAGTTTTTAGCCTCTTAAATACTAACAACAATAACTAGACCACTGAACTAGCCAACGAAATTAGGGCAGTATTTTCCCCCTCACTCCATACACTAAAGGAAGAGAACAGGAAATTTCTAATAATGGTATGAAGTGCCCTCCACCAGGCACTATGCAGTGTCATACAAAGTTCACTATTTGTCCAGAAAGTTCAGTGACAGATGTCAGATGTCATAATGCTGATGGTCATGAAAGTGCACCACCACAAACCACACAAGTCAGGCCAAGACACGTCCGAACAAGTTACCAAGTGGCTGGGCTGTGAGGGTGACTCTCATGTGTAAACAACACACTGTAGAGTGAAGGTGTAGTGCAGGTGATCAAAACCCAAAACGGTTCAGTAAACAAATGTGCTGTTCAGATCCAAACTTGGAAATAAGCAAAAGAGACTTGTGAAATGCTGACAACAGTTTACAAGGTACATGCTGTCATCTCGAAGTGTGTTTATGAGTGGTTTAAACACTCTACAAAAGGTGGGACCCATGTAAGATGCACAGTCAAGGTCTTCCATCTATTCAGCCAGTAATAAACAACACATATGTGTTTTGTAGGCACAGATGTAATAGGAGACAGCTCTATGTATGACAGACAAGGGATGGCCGCACTTCATCTGATCACCAGGTGGCAACCCAAATGCTGCCAAAGTTACTGGGCCATGGACCTTCTCTCCTCTGTGGACCACATGGCTGAAAATGGTAAATGCAGTATCCCAGGGCCAAGCAGTATTAAGGTCACTGCCCAAGCTACCCTCAAAATCTTCACTCTTAGTGAGTTTTCCTGGGCCCAATGCCAATTGCAAAAACATTCCAACAATCAGGATCTCACTCTAGAGCCACCACTTCCAAGAAGACATTGTCCACTTTGACCTTGGCCTCCCAGAGTTCCCAGCTGTGACCAGCAATTGGACATTGGTATATTTGTCTTTCATTGGTGATACTCCAGCCTTAACTTCGGTGCATACTTTTGGGACTTTAACCTTTGCTCATCCTCTCAGAACTTTTATCTTTTGCACATCCGTTTCACATTTTGATTGTGGCATGCTTAATGTATGGACATTGTATTTTGGAGCTCACAACTTACTGTGACACTTTCAGCCCATCAGCCTTTCAGAATTACTATTGTTCATTCAATACTGAAGAAGTGACTTGTTTTCAGTTTTTGTGTAGCAAAGTGACTCCCTTCATAGAAGGTTATTTATGTGTATTACAATAAACTTCATACTCATTTTATACCTGGGTATTTTTCTTGTGCTGCCTTCAGCAGACACACCAGTTGGTGACCAGCTAGACTATCACCACCATCACACTGAAACTTTTTTGGACATATCCTGACCTATCTGGTTCAGGAATTTGGTGCTGGTGAACTCTCACTGCCGTGAGCCGTATGACATCATTCACTGTTTTGGAGAGAGTTCTTATACTTTCAAGTACACTTACTATCATGTTGCTTCCACATGACGGAACCAGTTCATGTCTCTGTTGTTACTGCTCCAGCACATGTAGTGCAATCACAAACTCCTCATTGAGCAGATGGCAACCATCTCCATGTCACCTCCAGAGCTCTCCAACTACCTCTCCCAGATCGACACCATGGTCAAGGGCTTCCAGGTAGGCCCCTGTTGTCTTAGCAGTTCAACAGGAAGGTCATGCCATGGGCAAACTGTGTCACACGCATGAACAGCACTTCTTATATCATGGCATCATAGGTGATACAAACAGCATACATTCTTTCTAGCATATTCAGGCCCAGCATTTACCATGTTATCCAACAGCTTAACCCAGAGGTGGAATCCCATGCTCTGCCCTACGGAAGGTTGAAGTCAAGTTTGTTAGAATGCTTTGACTCCAGACTGCCTTACAGAGAACGCACAGTCCGCCTCCAGGATTTACCTCATGACTGCCTCTTCCACTGTAGTGAATCTTAGTGTACCCAATCATACACAGCTTCCATGGTCCAAGACATGATTCTTGTACATGCCACCGATGAACGACTACACGCAGATCTCCTTAAATTGAAGGACCTTTCCTTAGAAACATGTACCCCATTATTAGAGCTTTTGAACAGTCTCTCATATCATCAGCCATCACAAGCGTTTGCCGCCTGACCAACCACCCTTAGTTCCAGTAACATCTCGCACCCGTCTTGGATTCATACGATGCAAGTAAAGATTCAGTGTCCAGATGCAGAAGCCGTATTCAACAACTGCCTTCCTGCAGCCAGTGTTTTATAAGTCAACAGAGACACCAGTGCCAGTACCACCATGCTAAGTGTACCTCTTGCAGGAAATCGGACACAGAGCTGGAGTGTGCCAAGCAATCCTCAAAGTGAATGTCGACTGCACACATATGGATCCCTCGGATGTGGATGTGAGCTGACAGGTCAGACATGATCCCAGATATATCCTACATCCAATCTGTGTTTCTACACTCAGAAGAATCTCTATTGTCCACAGTAGCAATCGACAATGTGCTCTTTGAGTTGCACATAGGCCCAAGGTCCTCTGCAAATATCACAGATTGGCAATCTTATTATTGCATGGAGACTCCTTCCCTTCAACCTTCTGACACTCTCATGTATAGTTATATCAATGATATAATTAAAGTCAACAAACAATTTACAGCCAAAGTTCAGTACAATTCGGCCACCCTCATAGCAAGGATTTTGGTCGTGACAATCCTCTACCACGTCCACAAGGCAGACCATTCAAACCCTGCCCACATTTTTTGGACTGATGGGCTCTCTAAAAACTACTGTCTCGCATAACAGTCCTCAATTTGCTTCTGCAGAATTCTGCACTTTCTGCAAAGCAAATGGTTTAAACCTGATACATACTGCATCATTCCATCCTGCTTCTAATTATTTAGCCGAACACTTCATCCATACCTTTAAATCCCATGGCTTCTTATCATTTCACTCCCCAGGATGGGTCAACCTCAGCAGAGAAACTCTATGGCTGACCATATCGGTTGTAATTATCTATCATCCATTCCACCAGCACCCAACCCTCCTTTTGGTGGTCCAGTCACCACTGTATCTCTCTACAAGATCTCATGTGGGACCTTTTCTTCACCAAATGCCACAGGCATTGGTTTCCTGTGGTCGTTTCCAATCTTCTATGCTGTGCTATGGCAAAGGTGACACTTCAAGATGGCACAGTATGCCATAAGCACATTAACCAATTGCAGCCTCACCTGTGTGCAGTAGTCTACCATTCTCTTTTGTTCCAGAGACAGTGTCCTCCACAATGCCCATCCTGGGGACAACCGGCCTGTCTCAGCTCCAGCCTGTGGCCTCAGTGGCGGAGCCCTCAGCTGCTCCACAAGCCAGCAGGAGCCCAGACCCTTCCAGGGATGTCAAGATGTGCCACTAGCTCACCACCTCTTCGGTGGGAGAGGGGAGCTGAGGGAACTACGCTGTGTAGAGGCCTTGTGCTTACTCAGCCAGCAGTCAGTAACATAGATAGGTAATGCTGGTAAAGACCGTACATGGCACAGGTCTTCAGAAGACAGACAACAAATGGCCATGCTCCACCCAATCACCAGGCAGTAGCCATAGTGCTACTAGAGGTGCCTGGCCTGTTGGACCTTTTCTCCTTAGTGGGCCACATGACCGAAAGTAGTGCCTCCAGTATCCTGGCACTGGGCAGTATTTAGGTCAGCAACCAGACTATGTTCCACCGCTTCACACTGAGTGAGTTTTTCTGAGTGAGGCGCCAATTATGAAAGCATTTCTACAATCCAGATCTCAGTGTGGAGCCACCACTACCACGATGAGACCATCCACATCAACCTTCCTTCATGAGCTGCCAGCAACGGACCTATCCGTTTGTGGCCTCTGCACCAAAGAGATGTGGCTTCCGACACAATTATCAGCAATTAGACTTTGTAATATTTGTTTTTGTTTTCTAATCAGCGATATGCCAGATTTAACTTTTGTGTGTCCCTTCTGCACTCTACCTTTTCTTTGTATTCTCAGGATTTTAACTTTTGCATGTCCCTTCTGGAATTTGACTGTGCCATGTGTAGGGTGTGAACAATTTATTTTGGAATTTTCAATTTACTCTGAAATTTTCAGTGCATCAGCCTTTCAGATATTATTGTTGTGCTTTCAATATTCAAGAAGTGAATTGTTTTCAAACTAATTCATGTCAGCGAAGATTGTTTGTTTGTATTACAATGAAGTTCATATTCATTTTATACCTGGATGTTTTCCTTGTGCTGCCTTCAGTGGGCACATCAGAGGACACACCATAAATTGCCTGGCCTGAAACTGCATGCACTCCAGAAAATGTAAAGAAAGTATGAACAGTGCAAATGCTAGCACAGGAAATGGCAATTCGTTATGAGATATCCCATCTCATAGTGACCCAGAATGTGGATGAATGCAACCTTTGTTCTCAACTCGTGCCCCACACTTTCAAACCAGAACAAATGCAACTTCACTTAATGTCTGAGGAGACCTCTTTGAAATGGCAGAGCAAGATCCAGATTTATGGAAAAATACGTCAAGGAAAGTGAGACCTGGTGCTTGAAGTATGACCCTGAAGAATCAAAGTATGGATGTCAGGGTCCAAGGTTGCACAACGAGAGATCTGGCATCAAGACAATGCTAACAGTGTTCTTTGACTCTGAGAGCCTCGTGCACATAGAATTCCTCCCTGAGGACTTCACATTAAATGCCACTACATACATGGCAATACTGAATGCCTAGTGCTACATATTAAGTGTGTACACCTCCAGCATACAAAACAATGCAAGTGGATGCTACTGCATGATAATGCCCAGCCACATACTGTCTTTCGGGTGCAGCAGTTCCTGGACAACAGGACAGTTGTACCATTCAATTACCCATCCTACTCCCCAGACCTGTGTCCCCTGGACATTTGCTTGTTTCCCAAACTGAAATCATGCCTGAAGGGCAGATATCCAATGTCATGTTACAAACAAACTGACGGTTGTCCCTAAAGGCACTTATGCCAGGAGTTTCCATGACTTGTACAGCCATTCCCTGAATGAATAGGGATTACTTCGAAAGACAGTAATTGCTGTTTCAGGTAAGTCAACAATCCATTCGCAATACAGACACTTTCAGAGAACTTTCTGGACAGAGGGTGTATATATGTACATGTACATGACCTAGCAGCTGGCTTTCCCAATGCAATAGTTACATTACTGTACCATATTACACTACTATGAATAATATCATGATGTATCCCTGCCTACAAGAATGGTAATTTACTAAATATACTTACACGTGGTTTATTAAGCAGCATCAAATTAGATCACAATTTCATAATTTCTTTCATTATATTAGCGGTATATGTAAAAGGAACTTACAGCTCAGCTGGGCTCAGACAATGCTTTCAAATAGAATGTAACATGATGACTGTGATCCAGCATTTCTAGAATGCTTCACCAATCCAA
This sequence comes from Schistocerca serialis cubense, assembly GCF_023864345.2. Taxonomy (NCBI): domain Eukaryota; kingdom Metazoa; phylum Arthropoda; class Insecta; order Orthoptera; family Acrididae; genus Schistocerca; species Schistocerca serialis. Next base: position 308,614,291 of record NC_064638.1, read on the forward strand.
TCTGTCAGCCCTTATCACTTTCAGTATCAACAGTAGGCTGCTGATTTTCCTCCATTTACAGTAACGATTAATATTACTGCCACTACTTTCTAACATTTGCTACAAACTATTTCCCGAGAAATTCCAAACTGAGATTATGTGGAAACAGTGTCATTCCATAAATTCAGCTCCCCGTGAATTTCTTACTTCTGTAGAAATATTCTGAAATTTGAGAGGGGGCAAAAAGGGATGAAAGTAATGAAAAGCATCATACCACTTGCAAAATATTAGTTTGCTATTTCCCTATGGGTAACGTACAAAATAATGGTGCATATGAATAAAACAGATACTCAAACACCTCTTTCTTTCTCTGTCTCATCATCCCCCCCCCCTCTCTCTCTCTCTCTCTCTCTCTCCAAAAAAAAGATACATAGACAAGCATATTGCACATCCTCTGTCTTAATGTTTTCTGACCTGTCAATGGTGTTCTTTCACTGGCTTCACTCTCAGGAACTTGACAATGCCTGCAGGACTGTCTTCGAGGACGATGACGATACCGTCTGAAATATAGTATTAATGACAGGATATATACAGACAATGAAATCAGTGTTGCAACATCCCATACTAAGCGACCATCATCAGATAATACTGAAGATCGTGTAGACATTATAACCAGGATAAGCTGGGCAACAATAGGTGTAAGAACAAGTGCATTAGGAGGACCAGCTGCAGCACAGCCAGCATGAGCGGCCCAAGCAACCAAACCAGTGCCCGCTGCCAACAGCTCTGACAATGGTTGAGGTTGGAGAATGCGTGCTGCCAGCAGCCGCGATGGGCCTAAGAGTGCAAGAAGCAATGAAGCTGGCACACGTGCAGCTGCACCAGCTCCAGTCCAAGTCTGTAGACCTCTAGACTTCCCCCACTGATAGGCAGAAACAGTGGCAAGTACAGCCAATGTAGGTGTTTGCAACATAACTGCCTGGAAGCAACGGCCAACATCATGCATCTCGGGATTCCAAAAGCTTGAATCTTCTGACCCACACATGGACAGCCAGATTTCACCATCATGAGTCATGTCTAGGAGTCTGTTTGGATTTCGCACTGCAAAGAAAAACTGCAGCTTAAAAACTATTTTCTGCAAGATCATTAGTAAAAATCAGAGGGAGAAATTAGAAGTTTACACATACTTTTTGTAAGGTCATTACATGATATTTGAAAATATATTAGTAAGTGCAATGACAGGTAACATATGAGATTAAAATTTATGTTCAATGTAACTGGATAGATAAAAAATCTACTTACCAAGCAGAGGAAGGAAGATGTACACATCTGAAGATTAAGGAAATTTGCTAGTTATTGAGTGGCAGTGGCTCCTTCCGCTGTATGAGAAAGAATAAAAGATATACAAAATTATGTGTCCTCGGTTCTCACCATGCACCTGGTTTTAATTTATGTTGATTTCTTCAGTCCCAGCATTTTTTCTCAGGAACTTTTCCTTTCTTCTCTCCCTTTTAGTTTTCTATGCCTTTTATTCTGTGACCTGTCTATTTTTCCTGCCCCCCACATCCAGCACTTATCTTTCCACTCTTCTTGACCCTTGCACAATGTTTTTTCAGTAAGCTATGTCTTGTTTATTACCCTGTCTTCCACCTCTGAGCTCTCAGGTTTTCAGATCTCATCCAGTGCAGTCCCCACGAGTCTTTCCTCTCATCCAGGCTGATAAGTCTTCCTTGATCCTGGGCTCTGGACGACTTTTTCAAACTATCCCCATTTCCTAAACCTCAGCAGTTCTTTTCCTTCATCCCTCTTCTTTCCACTTCAACCCTTCTGCTAGAAGAAGGAGCCACTGACTCTGAAAGCTTGCAGATTTCCTTGACCTTTGCATGTGTGTTTTCTCCTGCTTTCGCTTGGTGAATAGATATTTTTATCTATCCAGTTACATTGTATTTTCAAAAATTCAAAATTGATTATTTTCACTTAAATATGTTCTATATAATGAAAATATTACTTGGCAACCAATGAAATAAATGTTCACTACAAGATATAAATAAGTATTTATGGAGAATACAATAGCCAGAAATAGTTCAGTTTAATTAATTAATGGCAGGAGTAATGGCAATAACTCACTGTGTGGTTGAGGCATTGAGTGTTTGATACGCTCACAAACAAGACTGAAAACTATACAATGAGTTGTTCCTTTTACTCCTTCCATTATTCACACTCAACCAATGAGGACTTCTCATTAGCACATTCATTTAAACCAATTATTTATCCAAGGATCACCATTAACACATTGATATGTGCACAGACATAACAGACTGTGTGCAACTGACAAAAAAGAATGGGAAAGCCACCACAGTATTTAATTCTTAACCAAATAAATGCTAAGGTTACATATGTTGTCCTGATTAATTTCAAACCAAGAACATCAAAAATATTCTATGAGACAGCAGTAACTACAGGGTGAACTTTCAGAAACAGAAGTGTATTAAACAGAGCACACTCAAAAATAACTACGTCATAGTGATAGACAAGTTTGTAGGCAAAATAATCTGGCTTTAGGAATAGGCTATCCGTGTACTGCTGCATACCCACAATATAATAACTGCTGTACTACAGAGTACACTGAATTATAGTGAGTGTTATAGTTTGTAGAGACATTATAAATATCAATTTTTCTGATCTCCAGAAAATGAAAAGCAGATGGAGTCATTAAGATGAAAACATTATGAAGAAAGTAAATGGGAAACTGGAAAAAACTACGGCCTTTACTCTAAGATTTGATTCTATAGTATTTCCTGCATACATTAAGGAAAGTTCTTTTACGAATAATGGTATAGCCATACATCGCAAATCAAACAAGATACTACACGTGCTAAAAGTTTTGTGGTGCATAAAACCAGTCCTACGTGACACACAAATATGTTAACTATTCAGGTGACCATTCAGCTTAAAGCAATGTCCAATTTTTGTACAGGAAAAGGGGAGTCAAAATAACAAGGTCTCCAAAATACCATATGCTGAAGTAAGGAAGCAGTTAAACCAACACAGTATCCCACTTTCAAAACAATTTTTGTTACAGAACTGAAAACCCCAGGTATTGAGGTGATTGTCTTTAAATCTACATAGAGACAAACCCAACAACTAGAAGGAGCATATCTTATATCTATTTGCAAGTATATGTGCAAAAAGCGTCCAACCACTAACTCTATGGTCATGACCAAGACAAAGGCTGATGTTCAACAAATGCAAATACATGTATCTGTTAAAATCAAACAACAGAAAATCCAGGATGAAATGTAACAATATTGTGAAACGGAAAGTTGCCACTTGCCGGATAGCGGAGATGCTGAGTCACACACACACACACACACACACACACACACACACACACACAAGATTGCAGTCTCAGGCAACTGAGGCCACACTATGAGCAGCAGCACCACTGCATGATGAGAGTGGTGACTGGGTGGGGGTAAGGAAGAGGCTTTGGCAGGGAGAGAGAGAGATAGTAGGGTAGGGGTGGTGGATGGTGACATGCTGTTGGAGAGCACTCAGGGACGAGGTGGAAAGAGGGTAGGGCAGCTATGTGCAATCAGGAGGTAGACGAAGGGCAGTGGAGAGGTGGGGAGGGGGCGGGGAGTGGATAGCAGAAAAGGAGATAATTAAAAAGACTAGGTGCAGTGGAGGAACGAGAGTTGTGTAGTGCTGGAATGGGAACAGAGAAAGGGCTGGATGGGAGAGGACAATGACAAATGGAGGTTGAGGCTAGGTGGGTTACAGGAACGTAGGATATACAGCAGGGAAAGTTCCCACCTGCGCAATTCAGAAAAGCTGGTGTTAGTGGGAAGGATCCATATGGCACAGGCTGCAAAGCAGTCACTGAAATGAAGAATGACTTGTTGGTCAGCATGCTCAACAACAGGGGGGTCCACTTGTTTCTTACCTACAGTTTGTCGATGGCCATTCATGTGGACAGACAGCTTGTTGGTTGTCATGCCCACATAGAATGCAGCACAGTTGCTGCAGCTTAGCTTGTAGATCAGATGACTGGTTTCACAGGTAGGCCTGCCTTTGATGTGACAGGTGGTGTTCGTGGCCGCACTGGAGTAGGTGGCGGTGGGAGGATGTGTAGGACAGGTCTTACATCTAGGTCTATTACAGGGGTATGAGCCATGAGGTAAGTGGCTGGGAGCAGGGGTTGTGTTGGGATGGACGTGTATATTGTTTAGTTTGGTGGACGGCAGAATACCACTGTGGGAGGGTTGGGAAGGATAGTGGACAGGACATTTCTCATTTTAGGGCATGAGAGAAAGTTGAAACCCCAACAGCACAACACTGTCCACCGTCCCTACCCTACTATCCCTCCCCCCCCTCCCAGCCTCCTCCTTAGCCACACCCATCGCCACACCCTGCTGCTCACAGTGTGGCCTCAGTGGCCAGAGACTGCAGTCATGTGGGTGTGACTTGCGCGCGTGTGTGTGTGTGTGTGTGTGTGTGTGTGTGTGTGTGTGTGTGTGTTTGTCGTCAAATTTTGATGAAGGCCTTACTGGCCAAAAGGTATATGTGTGACAGTCTTTTTGTTGTGCCTATCTGCAACTCAGCAATTCTGCTATATGGTGGGTGGCAACTTTCCTTTTCACAATATTGTTATGTATCTGTTAAAATATTTAATCTACAAACTCTGCTACCTTAATGACTAATGACACACAATTTTTCTCCTCCTCTGAGATAATGAGAAGAAGAAAACACACTCTCTCTCTCTCTCTCTCTCTCTCTCTCTCTCTCACACACACACACACACACACACACACACACACACACACACTGTTCAGGTAACCATTCAGTGCTCGCTCTCGCTCTCGCTCTCTCGCTCTCTGTCTCTCTCTCTCTCTCTCTCTCTCTCTCTCTCACACACACACACACACACTCACACACACACACACACACACACACACACACACACACACACACACACACCATTCAGCTTGGAGTAATGATATCAATATCAGTGATGCAGCATTTGACACTGAAGGATTAATGGAACAAACAACTCAGTCCTACTTATTTTTCATCCTCTATGGTTCTTTCCCCTTCAAGATGGAAAGAGAAAAAAAAAAAAAAGTAGGCACAAAAATTTCACCAGTAACAGCTCCCGTTTTAAGGTGCAATAAAAACTGCTTTAGGAATAATGTGGAAGTACAGAAACTCCTGGTGGCTTCTATGTCATTCTGGATATGTCAAGAGAAACATTTTGAAACTTTCCATACACCTGCACTATGGTGTTACAGACTCCGCAGAACAGTTGGTCCTAGTGGAGAAAAGATAAATGTCGATTCACTTGTCTTTCTCAGTAACACCACTAAACACCATCCACATTAAGACTAACACTCCAAGCTGCAGCTGGTAAAATAAACAAAACACCTCACATTTCAATTTGCTCAGTGTACCTGCCACCAACGGAACCGATACACAGTGCGGCCCTGAGAAAGCTTGTGAGCTAACCTCCCTGACCATTTTGTCTTTTAGGACACTTCAATGCACACAAGGGTCTATGGGCCTGAACCAGCATATGACCCATGAGTCAGTGGTTGAGAATTCTTGTTATCAGATGATGTACGTCTTTGAAAATGAGAGGAATGACACGTTTCAGCACAATATCTGCAACTGTTCTTACATTTAGTTCTCCAGCCCACACAGCTATGTTCAGTAGAAAGTGGTGAGGTACCTCCATTTCCTGGTCAGTCTGTTATTCCTAGAAAGAACAATACCCAAAAACAAACTGCCAAAGTGGACCCTTTATAAGGCAGACTGAACACTGTTCAGTCAGCTGGCTGCATTTAAACACCCATGACAGCATCCTAAACTGGATACTCCATATAATATTATATTATAATGTTATAATCAACAAAGATTCAGACACATCCACACTGATCTTTTCACAACTCTTTAGAGAAAAAGAGCAACGTCACTCTGCTATAAGGAAGAGGTGGATGGGGTTGCAAAGGTTCAAGAACAGTCCATACACAAACTTACATTTTTTGAGCTGCAAAGGCTACAGTATACGGAATAATTAAAGATAAAGAGTCACAACATGTCTTCCTGAAAAACATTAAATGGTCCATAAGCTGCATAAGAATGTGGGACAACCAGTAAAGCAAAACTCTACGCTTAATCTCAAAAAAAGTTAGAAGATCGCTCACAACAAAAATATATAAGATCTAATAGCAACAAACAGACCTGGACTTCTTTGGGCGGAGGGGGGGGGGGGGGGGGGGGGGGGAAGGGGGGGGGGGGGGTTCTGCATTGTAACTGGTATTGGTGACCATGAGCCAGTTGTAGGAACAAGTACCAAAGTACAAAGAGCAACTACAACCAATAGAAAAATTTATGTGTTTGGTAACTGAGATAAGTATAAAGCACTGTCACATTTCAAGGAGGAACTTGAAACATTTAGCTCCAGACAGAGCATGTAGAGGAACTATGCCTCAGCTTGTAAGTGGCATTGATATACAGGGTGAGCACAAATTCTTGCCCTGATTATAAAAATTTATAACAGAATAACCATTAGAAATTTGATGTTGTTACATAGGTTACTGTTACTAGTTTTTTTAAGACCACTTACATTAGTAAACCTCAACATGTGCTCCCTTGGTAGCTCAGAGAATGTCAAGACAGTATTCCAGTTCCCGCCAGGTGTTTCGTAACGTGTTCTGCCACAGTACCCACAGCAGCTTGTATCCTAGCCTTCAGTTTGTCGATGTCAGCAACTAGTGTGACGAACACTCTGCTCTTGATATAGCCCCAGGAAAAAAAGTCAAGGGGCGTAATGTCTGGAGATCAGGGTGGCCAAGGTGTTGGACCATTCCTTCCAATCCACCAATCCGGACATTACTCTCCTCTACAGACATTATACTCCTTGACCTCCTTTTCCTGGGACTATATCAAGGACAGAGTCTTTGTCACACTAGTTGCTGCCGTCGATGGACTAAAGGCTAGAATACAAGCTGCTGTGGGTACTGTGACAGAACACATGTTAGGAAACACCTAGTGGGAACTGGAATACCGCCTCAACATTTTCCGAGCTACCAAGGGAGCACATGCTGAGGTTCACTGACGTAAGCACTCTTAAAAAAAATTGTAACACTAACCTATGTAATGGCATCAAATGTAAATTATTATGTCAAATGGTTATTCTGTGATAAATTGTTATAATCAGGACAAGACTTTGCGTTCACCCTGTATACTACAATTGAACAAGGCCCCCGGCCCAACTAAATTCCTACCAGATTTTACAAGGTATTTACAGCCAGGTTGGCCCCTGTGTTAACCATAATTATCTAAAATTACTCCAACAGAAAACAGTGCCAACTTCTTAAAAGAAAGTACATGTCACAACCATCTATAAGAGCGGTAATAGAAATGACTGACAAAACTACCATGAAACCACACTGATGTTGATCTGTTAGAAAATCCTGAAGCAGATTCTGAGGTTAAACATAACTAGGTAGAACAATTTCTGAAAACACTGGTCATGAGAAAATCAACTTGCACTCTTTCTCACGTGAGTTCTTGAAAGCTGTGGTCCAAGAAACTGAGGTAGAAACAGAATTTTGTAACCTCCAAAAAGGATTTGATACAGTTATCACAATGCTTATTAATAATTATGATCATGTGCAGTATCAAATGAAATTTGTAACTGGATTGAGGATTTCTTGGCATAGAGGATGCAACATGTTATCTTGGATGTTGAGACATCAACAGATGCAGAAGTAACTTCAGCTGTGCTCCAGCGTAGTGTGTTCGCACACTTGCTGTTCATATTTTGAATTACTGTCTGTAGAAAACATCAACAGTACTCTCAGACATTTTGCAGATGGCTCTATTATCTATAATGAAATGTTGAATGTTGCACAAATATCTAATTAGATCTTCAAAAGGACTTCCAAATGCTGGTAATATTGGCAACTTGCTTTGGAAGTTCAGAAATGTAAAACTGAGCTCTACACAAAGTGCAAAAACATAGTATCCTCAATCTACAATATCAGTTAGTCATAATTGGGATACTTCAACTCATACACATACCTGAGTTTACTAACTTGTAAGAATATGAAATAGTGGCAGGCTTAGTAGACATAGTGGAAAATGCAGTCAATCCTAGACTATTCCTTACATATAGGACCCCTAACAAACACAGGTAACAATGGATATTGAACGTATATTTAAAAAAAGGCAGATTTGTTTGATTCATGGGAGAGAGTCACGGAAATGCTGAAAAGCCTGAGCTTGTAAAAACCCACTGACAATGTTTTAAGGACAACTATTCAGTGGGATGTCTACGAATATACTGCAGGCACTTAAAAACTGAATCCCACACGGATCACGAAGACAAGACTAGACTAATTCCAGTGAGTACCAAATGGATTTAAGCTGTCAGTCTCTCTATTTTCGTTATCTTACTGGAATAGGAAGAAATGTCAATGTGTGGTACAATGGAAAGTATTCTCAGCCATGCACTTCATGATCAGTTGTAGACTTTACTTGTAGGTGGAGGATTTCAGCCCAAAATTGGACAGTTCACATGACACAGCTGTTTGAAACAAGAGCACAAGCCAAAATCATTTCAAGGATGGGGAGAGAAATCAGCCATGCCCTTTCAAACAAACAATCCCAGCATCTGCCTGGAGAAATGTAGAGAAATTGTAGAAAATCTAAATCTGGATGGTTAGACACGGATTTGAAGCATCATCCTCCCATTTTGTACAATGGGATGATCATAAAGACACAAGAGACCACCCAACAGCACAATATAATACCTTATGAGTGTCAGAGATTGGACGTTTGTACATACTACCACAGTGTGGAGATAAGGAACTTAATTTTGACACTGCAAATGAGGAAAAATACAAGCAATGTTCACCATGTGAGAAGTACACACTGGATTGACTGCCTCTCATGCACCGCTCCATGGGGATACATGATTCATTACACATATTAAATCAGCAATGTTGTGCTTACCTTTCTGAACCAAACTTGGTCTGGAGGGAAATATCATGATACAAGGAGGGAAGCTGCCATGACCCTTCTCTTAAAATCAGTAAAGGATAACCTGCATTGAAGCAACTACCATAGTTTGGCCTATGTGAGTTGCCTCTGAAAGCCCTTGAACACTTTGTTAACAACTATCTAGCTGAGGTTTTGAAAATAAAAAACCTAATCAACAATAACCAGTGTAGTTTCAAAACATGATAATCTGTTCTGGACAATTTGGCACACCTAGAGCCAACAATACAATGCTTGTTTCTGAGCAAACAACATTACATTCGGGTCTTGTTTGACATGCACGAAGTATATAATACTACTTTGTGGCACCACATCATGGTGCTTTCTTGGTCACCTCCTCCACTTACAAGGGAACCTCCCCATCGCACCCCCTCAGATTTAGTTATAAGTTGGCACAGTGGATAGGCCTTGAAAAACTGAACACAGATCAATTGAGAAAACAGGAAGAAGTTGTGTGGAACTGTGAAAAAATAAGCGAAATATACAAACTGAGTAGTTCATGGGTACATATGCAACATCAAGGACAACAGGATCGCAGGAGCGCCATGGTCTCGTGGTAACGTGAGCAGCTGCGGAACGAAAGGTCCTTGGTTCAAATCTTCCATTGAGTGAAAATTTTTATTTTTTATTTTCAGTTTATGTGACAAACTCTTATGTTTTCATCACTTTTTTGGGAGTGATTATCACATCCACAAGAAAACCTAAATCGGGCAAGGTAGAAGAATCGCCAAGTGTACAAGTTAGGTGGGTCGACAACATATTCCTGTCAAGTGGTGCACATGCCGTCACCAGTGTCGTATAGAATATATCAGATGTGTTTTCCTGTGGAGGAATCGGTTGACCTATGACCTTGCGATCAAATGTTTTCGGTTCCCATTGGAGAGGCACGTCCTTTCGTCTACTAATCGCACGGTTTTGCAGTGCGGTCGCAAAACACAGACACTAAACTTATTACAGTGAACAGAGACGTCAATGAACGAACGGACAGATAATAACTATGCAAAAATAAATAAAGTAAAATTTTCACTCCAGGGAAGACTTAAACCAAGGACCTCTCGTTCTGCAGCTGCTCACGCTACCACGGGACCACGACGCTCCTGAGCTCACATTGTGCATGATGTTGCCTATGTGGCCCATGGACTACTCAGTTTGTATATTTTCTTATTTTTTCACAGTTCCACACAACTTCTTCCTGTTTTCTCAATTGATGTGTGTTCAGTTTATCAAGGCCTAGCCACTGTGCCAACTTATAACTAAATCTGAGGGGGGTGCGATGGGGAGGTTCCCTTGTTAGTAAGATCTTCTCTCGAAATATGTTGTTTCGAACATGGAGTCAAGACTTGTCTCCTTGGTAATTCCTCAAAAAACAGTGTCTCTTGGGGAAGTTCCTTTAAGTTTTACAATGTTTACAACATGGACCAACAGAGTACCAGAGTACCACATATCATACCCTGTCTCTAGCTAACTTTTCACATTTTTTTTGTTAATACTTTAGCCCTGGAACCCAAACCTGTCAACTGCAGTTAACACTTAAAAAGCTACATGAATGGATGGAGAAACCAGTATTTCACTTTTCTATTTTGGGAAAAAAGTAGTATGTGTTTATGATAACCGGTATCAACCTTACTTTGCTCTAAAACTGAGTTATATCATTCCTGATTTTAAAGAGTCATTGTGTTTTCTGAGCCTTATATTTTATAATAAACTACCTCATCTATAGGATCTCATGGTAAGACATGTCAAAGCCTTGAATATTCCATTAGCCTGAAGAGAAAGAACTGAATAGGAGACAAATCTATTTTTGAGGAGGCTCACTTGGTCTCATTTGGATTACAAGTGCATTATATATAGATCTGCATACCATTCATACCTCAACTGACTGCATCACAAAGGTGTATGGTTTGTTACTGGGGCTTACAGAACAGGTCCTACACCTACCCTGTGAGGAAAGGCAGGGAAGCCATCACTAACCACTCAGTGACAACTACTAATAGCGCACAATTCCTATGAGATCAATATGTGCATTAGGAGGCAGAGTGAAGCAACATTTGATCAAACTGTGCCTGGCAGACAAGAACATCTTGGCGCATGTTTTGAATAAATTTCAGCCATGATTATTGATAAGGTCCAGGTTGATTTTAGATCCGAGAGAGTACAGGTAGTTCTAATCTCTGGACAACATTTCTAAGATCTAATTTCATGTCTTAAATAAATACTACAATTATACAGTAGTGCAGACTGATGGGTGCAACGATGGGGACACAGCTGACTGTTCCATCTATCTTCTCCACCTGTGCCCTAAGAACAGATCTGCTAAATGAATACACATTGTTTGATACCAAGTTTCATGCAATACTGAGGGCACTGGAGTAGCTGAAATACACTCAACCTCTAATTCTCTAAGTGATTTGCAGGGCATTCAGTGGCTGTATTTAGTGCATAAATCCTCCAGATGCTCTCTTCCTTTTGCAGGCATTGGGGAAGGTGATATCATTCCGCTAGTTATCATGCCACATGTGAATCAGGACAAATGAACTGGTAGATACAGCAGCTAAAAGATCATGTAGTTTCACTGTGCAAACCCCCACAAATAAAGGTGGTACTGTTGAGTAATTATCACCAAATTTCGAAAAGAATAGAGGTTCCTCCAGTGTTAAAATGTCAGCTCAGCCACCTATTTAGAGTGTAAAAAACATTAGAATTACAAGTTTTGAAGATCAAGCCTTCATCACCAGAATGATCATGCAATAATCTCTAAATGTGACCAATGTAGAACACAAAAAAGAGCATTAAAATAATAAATAATGTGGCAGCTTCCCTTGCAGCCATGTCCTCTTATTACATACATCCACATCACTTAACTGTTAAAATAGATTAATACTGAATTCCATATGTTGTCCTGGGTACCGGCAGCATCATAGTAACAGGCATACACATACGTAGCCCTTGTATCTTCCTGTATGCCACATCCCCCAAGCAAGCATAGGGAGATACATGCCCCATAGCTGTCACTGTGACACTGCCAGTACCCAGGACACATATGGAATTCCATTCTAAACTATTTTATTGATTGACATTGATGTGGATGTACATCTTAAAAGGAAATGGCTGCAAGGGAAGTAGCCATGTTATTTTATTATTACTTTTACAGTACTTGTTTATGTCTTATATTGGTCACTTTTAGAAATTCTTGTACGATTACTCTGATGATGAAAGCTTAACATTCTAAACTTGTAAATTCTGGAGTTTTTCCATTGTGAATGAATAGATGGTTGAACTGAAATTTTAACACCAATCTTATCAAATATGGATAAAAACAAGCTTTTACACCATATTTGTATGCACTAACTTCAGTATGACACATTTTATTTCATTGTACAGTACTTTATTTGTTGACAAGATAACATTTCTACATGCAGCTAAGGACTTTGCCTTTATTCTTGATGATGTTGGAACAAGTGTAAAGCAAGCATTATAATTTGTGTAACATCAAGACTCCTCCTTACACTGTCAGGCCAGATACTGATGTGCATGGGAGGGGCTGGTTCTTTCTCATTTTTTAAATCAGTCAGGCAGCCAAAATAAACAGAAAACCAGTTTAAGTATGGTGTTACTGTTAACTGTTTGGTCTCATCAATTTTATGGGCAAATATGAATATGGAACTAAAGATTTATTTTGCTGTCAGTTTCAATCACAAATGTGACAGAAAACTGTGCAGAAACCTTAGCATCCCAAGCAGTAAACAATCACAACAACAGAGTGGCCTGCAGAGTATGTATCAAGATGTAGATGATGGTGGACATAACCATTTTTAGTCGAATCAGTAACTATAAGATCAAATCTGATGCAAAAAAATGTTATATTCAATAATAACTATGCAATCAAACACAAGTTGAGATATCATCATGCATATCATTAATTCCTGTTTCACTACATAACAGAAAACATACACCGAATGTTCCTATTTTGAATAAATAAAAGATCTATTTAAAAAGTGAGATGAAAATACAACAACAGTTGACAACTGCTGTTCTACTGTTATAATGTGAGATGTGTAGTACATACTACACTATTATAATGTAATTGGATAGATAAACAATCCTCTCATCAAGCAGCAGCAGGAGCGCACACACCCACAGAAAAAGGTTTTACATACACAAGCTTTCAAAGCCAATGGCTCCTTCTTCTGGCAGAACTGAATGGGAAGGAAGAGAGAGGAAGGAAGAGGGAGGGAGGAGGTAGAGGAGGGGAGGGAGGAAGAGGGAGGGGGAGGAAGAGAGGTGAAGGAAAAGGACTGGAGATGTTTAGGAAAAGGGGTGGAGTTTGGAAAAGTCACACAGAACCCTGGGTCAGGGAAGACTTACCAGACAGGATGAGAAGGAAAGACCATACTATTTGGTATTTTATTTATTAAGGTTTACTGTAGGTACTGTTTTTTATAATACAGCTGGTAGTAATAACATCCATGATAGAATCTCAGTTTGTATTTGTTCATAACATTTTTTTGTGTCAGAGTTAACACAATGGTAATTTCCTCCATCATGATTGATCAAACATAGGGATGCAAAACTGATGTCTGTACCTGTGAACAATCATTTATGATTGAAACTGGTAGCAAAATAGAATTATTCATTTAAATAGCTGCCTTTTTTCAACACAAATTCTTTAAATATTTTTAATAGATATTACCAATATCCCCTTGTCCAATGTTGTGTTAAGAACTTCAACAGTTACTCTCAATCAATTATTTATTGATCTGCTATTTTCTTTTAGAGTATACAGATACTTTATCACATCCCTTTTGGATAAACAAAATTTGCAAGGTTTAGTATTTGCCTGTCACAGTTTTCCCTATGAGCAGCTGTCACAACCTCTTTTGTGACACTTTCCCAGGACAGCAAAATCCACATAAGCTATTGCTTAACTGGTAACTACTTCTAATAGAAACTGCTCTCTTCTGAAACGTTTAGGTTTAATTCCTCATATTTTTGTAATCCACTTTTTCTGTTACTTTCATTTGTCTTCAGTACTTTCACTACCATTTACAAGTATATATTTGTGGTTTGAACACCACAGTGCTTTGCTAGGCATGGTCCTGTTGGAGATGGCATGCCTGTCTTCCTGTGAGTTTTGAAATTATAAAGTGTTATAGGGGAAACTACACTTTAACATGGACGCAAAACCATGGTATAAATTGGCATTTTTCCGTAACACATAAATGCCCAGTGCCAGTAGCGAAAGAAATGATAAGTGACAGAAAATGGCCTAGCACTGTCTGGGAATCTAACCACACACCTTTGGATTTGCAGTAGGCACTTACCTACGAAGCCACACATTTGTACATAAAAAACTGTAGCATTTTATTTCTACATCAGGACCTGCTGATCTCAAAACCAGAAATTCTGGAGTCTTTGATGAAAATGATACAGGACTGATTCTTTTAAAATAATATTAATTTTACATGTCAGTTCCCCTGTACTTGTCAGTTTTACACGTTAAAACATTTGGTTTCTGATGGTACTACAACTTCTAGCAGATAATGTTCAAATGCTGCAGGGATCTATACACACTTCTATCCAAGTGATGTAACTGCATTCCACTGCACCATTAAGACTGCAACAAGATATATAATAAAACTGAACGAACTAATGTACTTTCTTTCTGGGTTTGCTGCACTTCAGCCAGAGAGGAAACACAAATCACTGAATGAAAAAGATTGGAATGAAGTATATTTCGAGTATTAAAATTAATAATGAGAACAGCAATAATACTCATAACTGAGAAGACAACTATAAGACAACAAATAACAGGCATTGAGAGACAAGACAAAATTACTTGCTGTTTATTCTCCTTTCATTCTCAATTACTATTGTAGGTATTACTTCCGGACTATCCTATTTTCACTTGTGGATTCACATTCACCTTATTTGTCTGCATATCTTGAATTTTGTAATTTGTTCACTGTATATCTCTTCCTCAAAGAAAAGTGTAATGATCCCCTCAAAGTAACCCTCAAGTGCTTTCTCTTTTCTAATACTATGATCCAGACAGTGTAGTATTGTGCACTTCAAAGTGGTTTACAAAATATTAATTGATATGTAGATGTAGAATTTAATCCCATATGAAAGTGTAAGTCTGCATGCTCATCAGTTTCATATACCCATTAAAATTTCTATTGGATAACTAGAAAGGGAGCAATTATTGATAAAAAATTAAGCACATGAGTTGCAAATATGTGAAGTTAATGAAAGCCTAAAAAAAAGGTAGGAAGGGGGCACAGTGATTTCACTCAGACCATAGGCCACAGATAAAAAATGTTTGAGAACTTTTATTATGGGTGTTGTACAATGGGGAAATCTTGACTTATTTGTGGGCATTGCTCATCTTTACTCTTTATATTTTCTTTTTTTCTAGTATTGCATAACTAGTGTACTATCATTTACAGAAGCAATATCTTACAGTAAAACTGACACGTGTATGAAAAGGGAACAGGCTCTCAGCAGTCTGTGCAATGTTGTTGTCTGGATCTTCCTAAGGTCCACAAACCCAGTCATCCTGGCTGTCCTATAGTTGCTGGCTTCAAAGCACCCACTGAACGTATATCTGCCTTAGTTGATCATCAACTGCAACCCATAAGACAAAGACTTCCCCTCTATATCAAAGGTACAAACCATTTCCTACATCATGTGAAATCCATGCCTGTTCCACTCCCACCACACACCTTGCTTGTCACCTTTGATGCCACCTCCATCTACACCAATATCCCCCATATACATAGTCTGTCTGCTGCTGAACATTTCCTCAGTCGAGCTCACCTGATTTCAAACCTATGACATCCTTCCTACTCACCTTAACCAACTTAATACTTACCAACAACTACTTCAACCTTGAGGGGCACACATACAAACAGATCAGGGGTATGACCATGGGAACCAGGATGGCTCATTCCTATGCCAACCTTTTCACGGGTCGCTTGGAGGGGGCTATCCTGACATCTATAAGTCTTCAGCCCCTGGTTTGGTTTAGGTACACTGATGACATCTTTACCATATGGACTCATGGTGAGGCTGGCCTGTTAAATTTCCTGGAATCTCTGAATAACTTCTCCATATTAAATTTCACACGGTCATATCCAAATCCCATGCCACTTTCCTTGATAATAATCTAATCCTCATCCAAGCAAAGCTACACACTTCCGTGCACATGTCAAACATTCCCTCCCATACAGACTTCGCATTCGAGGCAAAAATATTTATTCTGATGCAAACTCCTTACAGCGATATTCCACCATTCTCACCTCAGCCATCAATGGACGTAAATACGCTGGCAGCCTAGTTTAAAAGCAGATTTCCTGGGCCATCACGTCCAATCCTAGTTCTGCTGTTCCCTAAGAAACAACTACTCAGTATTCTCCTGGTCTTAAAATATTTATCAGCTACTTCAACAAGGCCACGTCTTCCTAAAATCATGCCCCGAAGTAAGATCCATTCTGTTTGAAATGTTGCCCACCACACCTAGAATAGCTTTTCGTCACCCTCCCAATCTCCACAATATTCTTGTCAGACCCTATGCTCCTTCTGCACTCATCTCCCTACCCTATAGCCCCTATGCCTATGACTGTCCCCACAGCAAGACTTGCTCTATGCGCCCACCTACCAGCACCTGTACCAGCCACCTGTAACTGGCAAAACATATACTATCAAAGGGAGAGCCATGTGTGAAATGACATGTCATATACCAACTGTTATGTAAACACTGTTCTGCCTTTTACATGGGCATGACTAGCAACAAATTATCAATTAGGATGAAAAAGCATAGGCAGAGGGTGTATACTGGCGACGTGCAATATCCTATTGCAGTGCATGCTCTGGAACATGACAATCCTGACCTCGATGCCTGTTTCACCAAGTGCGCTATCTGGATTCTTCCCTTAGACATGTTTCTCAGAACTTCACATGTGGGAACTAGTGTTACAACATGTCCTTGATTCTCACAACCCACCTCACCTCAATATCTTCTGCCTCAGCATTTATTCACAGAAACTATTCATTCCTTCACTTGGTTTCAGTTTTCTACATCTTACATTTTCTTACTTCTCTATTTTTCAATGACCCCCCCCCCCCTTTCAACTGTTACATAAAATGTACTTAGCTTTCCACTCTTATTAGCTCGTGCATGATGTTTGTGCAGTAATCTCTGTCTTGTGTATTACTCTGTCTTCCACCTTTAAGCTCTCAGGTTTTCAAATCTTGCCCGGTGCAGTCCTAAAACTCAGTCTTACCTTCTCATCCCATCCAGTAAGTCTTCCCTGACCTGCAGTTCTGGGTGACTTTCTTGAAATTTGTCCCTTTTCCAAGACCTCTCCAGTCCTTTTCCTTCATCCCTCTTCCTTCCCCTTTAACCCTTCTGCCTGAAGTAGTAGCCACTGGCTAACAAAGATTTTTAAATTTTCTGGCATGGTAGTAGACAACAAGATGCCATTTGTTTGATGACACGTGTGTGTTTAATTACTTTATTTTGCAATACTGTGAGTCTTTTAACATTTGTTGAAATCCCCCACAAAGATTACATCATAATGAATAACAAATTCAAAGTAACATTTATAGACCATCTTTATTGTGTCCACTCTTATGCCACTTGACAAATTTCACTCTGGAAATGAAAGGCTACTCAATTTATTCGCTAAGCAGTCCATGTACTTCAGTTTAACTTTTTGTCAAGATCTATGCCTATGTATTTTATATGATTTCGTTTGTGACCTCTTATCACTAAAAGTTACATTTATGCCTCCCCATTCTAATGATGTAGTTCCGATTTGCCACATATGGATTTTAATGACATTCAGTTTTATTCCATTTTGATGGAACCATGATTTGAGTTCCCCCAAAGTATTTACAACACTGCCTAGAATTTTTTAAGATACCTCATTTTCATTCAGACCTTATGTATCATATGCAAATAAGCTGAAGAAATAGTAATAGTAAGTGATAGATGATTTACATAGAATGGGAGGAGAGAGGGACCCAATAATTAACCTCAAAGAAAATGCCTTCTAGTCAGAGGAGTAATTATTTAAATTTGATTTCACTATTTCTCTTTGTATCCTACCTCTGTTAAATATGAACTGAACCACTGCCTTGATCACATACATCTGTAATCTGTTGTGAAGTAAGGAGTCAGTCACTGAATCAAATGCTTTTCTGATGTCAGAATATTTCTATATTTTCACCCTTAAAGAGTATGAAGCATTGTTTTTGAGTAAACTCAATGATGGATTTTATAATGATGTTTTCCGTGTTGGAAACCAGATTGGCTTTTAAAATTATGCCATTTATCATATAAAATTATTGAATTTTGTTTTCTGCCAGGTAATTAATTGTGAACTGCAGAGTAATCATGTTGATGTCCCTTATTTTAGCACATTTGGTGAATATCCCTGTTCCAAGAGCTAGCTTATAATCATCGAGAGTGGTTGTCGTGATTGTAGATGTGTAGTTTCTGTATCACACAGATGAATTTCTGCCTTTTAAGGAAACATTTAACTCTCCACATAAAAAGATGTGATCTGGTTTCTTCTCCAAGTTTATGTAATTTACCTAGTCCTCACAGGTCGTCACACCTACATCTAATGCTATTACATTTAAGAATTGCTATAGTACATATTTCACATGTTCTTATTTCGAATCCCATGGCACTTTCCTTGGCGGTGTACTTATCCTCACCAAGGGCCAGCTACACACTTCCGTCCACAATAAAAGTACTAAGAAACAGCAATACTTACATTTTGACAGTTGTCATTCTTTCCATGTCGAACATTCTCTCACATACAAACTTGGCATTTGAGGCAAACATATTTCTTTGATGCTGACTCTTTACAGCAATACACCACCACTCTCGCATCAGTCATCATGGATGTAATTATCCCAACAGCCTAGGTCAAAAGCAGATTTCCTGGGCCATTACATACAATCCTAACCATTCCCTGAAATGAGATCTATTCTGTCTGAGATTTTGCCCACCACACCTAGAATAGCTTTTCGTCACCCTCCCAATCTCCGCAAAATTGTTGTCAAACCCTACGCTCCTTCTGCACCCATCTCCCTACCCCTCTGACTGTCCCCGCAGCAAGACTTGCCCTATGCAACCTCCTACTACTATCTATTCCAGCCCTATAACTAGTAAATCATATGTAGTATAACCCACTTTTATGTTCCCGGAATTAACGTTTTCCTGCCATTTATGACATTTTCATCATTCCCGTCATATTTTATATGTCAACAATGTTAATTTACACCCAATTTTGCATCAAAATATTTATAATTTTCCCGTGATTTACGCATTACGAAAAAATGTTCATGGACAAGAAATGACAACGGCATGATGTTTGCCGTCCAGCAGTATTTACGAATATTACATGGTTAAGTTTCTTGAGACCAGTGCACTCTACCCCGCGGATTTGAACCAGTAAACATGTAAAAGTTGGAACCATTCGTGCCATATCTCCCGCTGCTGCCCAGCTCTACTTGGAGTGGTGCTGATTGGAGTAAGCAGGTTCATTCGAATAAAGATATCATGACCAATCAGAACCATTTCCAAACTCTCTCTATTGTGCAAATGTTGTTTCGAGATTGTTTGATCACCGTGACAACTTTGTCGAACAATATTTAGTGTGTTCCGGCATTTGGCCACTTGTAGCGCTAGTTGACACTGTCATTCACTTTGTGTTGGTCATATGTTTTTCATTTAAACACAGCACTGGTTATGTATACTCCTCATGCTGAGCAAAATGTGTTTCGAGAATTTATTGTTGTTGTCAAGTACAGTACTTTGTGTGTGTGTGTGTGTGTGTGTGTGTGTGTGTGTGTGTGTGTGTGTGTGTGTGTGTGTGTGTGATTTTCCACATAACTGAGGAGGCATAGTACCTCATAACCTCAAAAAGACGACTACACACAAAATATTTATGTACATATTTTCACTTGGCAACGGGAGGGAGGGAATTTGGGGGGGGGTCTCAAAACGCATGCTAAACATGAAAAAATATGTAACTAGTGCAGTATTTCATTATTTAAATAATGAATGACAGCTGCAGGCTTTCAGAAACATCAATTATGACATATGAAATTGAGTCAAACGTTCCTACTTCCCAGACAGTTACCAGTGGTTTTTATTAGCTAATAAACCTTTATTAGATAATAAACAAGTCCCTGACAAGTCTTTTTATGCCTGTTATGTACATACATAAGGTGCGAAAATGCAATGGGGCATCATAAATGTAACTTTTAGAGCTTCAAACATTATTTCCCACCATTTTTTTGGAGTCCCTTGAAAAGTGTAAAAGTGAGGTTTCACTGTACTATCAAAGGGAGAGCCACCTGTGGAACGACATGTCATATAGAAACTGATATGTAAACACTGTTTGGCCTTTTATATCGGCATGACTACCACCCAGTTATTAGTCAGAATGACTGGGCATAGGCAGAGGGTGTACACTGGCAACACACAACATCCTATTGCAAAGCGTGCTCTACAACATGATAGTCATGATATCAATGACTGTTTCACCACAAGCGCCATCTGGATTCTTCCCCCAGACACCAGTTTTTCAGAACTCCGCAGGTGGAAACTAGCGCTACGTGTCCTTGGTTCTTGACACGCATCTGGTCTCTATGTTAATTTCTTCTTCCTCAGCATTTATTCACAGTAACTACTCTTTGCTTCAATCCGTTTTAGTTTTCTACCTCTTTCATTGTCTTTCCAATCTATTTTACATCGCCCCTCCCACCTATGCTATGTACAATGCTCTTAGCTTTCACTCTTATTAACTCGTGCATGATGTTTTAGTAGTAATCTCTGTCTTGCAAATTACCCTGTCTTCCACCTTAAGCTCTCAGATTTTCAAATCTCGTCTGGGGCTGTCCCAAACGGTCAGTCTTTCCTTCTCATCCCATCCGGTAAGTCTCCCCTGACGTCGAGTTCTGGTTGACTTTACTGAACTATACCCCTTTTCCTTCACCTCTCTTCCTTCCCCTCAACACTTGTGCCAGAAGGAGACACTGGCTCCGAAAGCTTGTAAAAGTTAAATCGTTATCCCATCCTGAATTTTCCATTGTTTGATTTATAAGGAATTCATAGAAATCTGACATCACAAAGTCCAGCCACAGTGGCCAGAGTGGTCATGTGTATGTGAGTTGTGCCTGTGTGTGTGTGTGTGTGTGTGTGTGTGTGTGTGTGTGTGTGTGGGTGGGTGGGTGGGTGGGTGGGTGGGTGGGCGCACGTTTTCTACTTTGGAAGGAGGTCTTTTGGCCAAAACTGAAATGTGTAACAGTCTTTTCATTGGGTCTTTCTGGAGCTCAACATCTCCTCTATCAGGTGAGTCACAATTTAGCCTTTTTTAATCAAATAAGTAATGAAGTATAGCGAAATTTTCAAATCTTGTCCACTGCAGTTCTCAACAGTCTGTCATTCCTTCTGGTAAGTCTCAGGGTTCTGGGCAACTTTTCCAAACTCTACCCATTCCTCAAATTTCACCAGTCCTTTCCCTTCACCTATCTTCCTTCTCCTTCAACAAAGTATCCTTAGCTCCAAAAGCTTGCAACTCTCAATATCTTTATGACCTTTATGTGTGTGTTCTCCTGCCACCACTTAGTGAGTACCGGTACATATTAATATTAATATTATTAACATCATCATCATCACTATTGTTTTAAAAATCCCATGAATAATATTAAATATAATCTTTTCATTATTCCATCCTGGACTTCCCACTGTTTGATGTCTGAATAGGGATTACTGTAATACTGTCTTCTATTTCTGCCTGAACAACAGGACACATTGCTTTTTCTTTTGCCTTAGCTCTATGTTGGAGACTGGATGTATTATTTGCCAGTTTTGCCAATACTACTTAATATTGTCTTGCAGGTCACTGACATACATTCTGAACAGCAAGGATACCAACACGTTTTCCTGGTGAGAGGCTGAAGTTACTGCTTTATCTGCCAATGACTTTCCATTCAAGATAATATGCTGTTACCTCCCTATCAAGAAATTCTCAATTCAGTCTCAAATTTTGTTTGATGCCCTAGATGACCATACTTTTGTTAATAAGTGTTGGTATAGCACTGAATCAAATGCTTCTCGGAAGTGAAGAAATACTGCATTTACTTGCCTCTGTAGGTCATTTCTGCAACTATTTTCACAGCCCTATGCTTTTACACATATTGTGCAGTAGTTGCAGTTTGTTTAGAAGTTTCTTAACTGAGGTTAAATAACATAAGATCACTCCAATTTGGGGCATAACATTCAATAATGCCTGGCCAATCTGACTTGTAATGTGGGTTACTCATGAGAATGACCTATGTTCCACTGAAGACGTTCATGCTAGCAGAAGATGATCATGTCTCTTACAAAAATTTTATGTAGTGAGGAAAACACTGTGTGCACCCAGATCTCTGGGTGTGTGCAGTGTGGTGAGTGTGGAAGCACTTGCTGAATGCAGACATTTATGTCTTGGTGATGCACTTTGAGGATGTCATGAACACTTCAGAAGAAAAGGTGCAAACTAAAATGTAAACACTCAAGACAAATGAAGATTGTAAATTAAGATCTTAAGTCTAGTTCGATGTGGTTGGATGTATTGATTGATGTACCTGACTTTATGAGTTACTGATATTTGGATGTGTCTTCATAATTGATCGTTAGAGATGTGTTTGTTATTTAGTAGCTGGAAGTAGTGACACACAAACTTACAGCATAACCCTTCCTAGAGACAAAGTCAGGAGGAATAAGTTCACACACAGCCATGGTACAGAGTAGCCAGACCATGAAGCCAAAACAAAAAGGTGAATGTACTGGAAGAAGAATAGTCCAAATGTAAATTAGACCACATCACACTGACAGATTTGCCACACAGTGTTCCCTACTCATGATGTTACACACACACACACACACACACACTCACACACACACACACACACACACACACACACAGCAACACCACAGACTCAAAATTGCTTTCTGAGTGTGTGGGTGAGAGTCTGAGTGTGCGAGTGAGTGAGTGATTACCTGTTAACCACACTTGGCAGAATTAGCTTCATATTGATAACACTATGTTAATTGCATGTACAAATAATGTATACTATATTAACCTGTTGTACAGAAGTGTAATCATAATCGTAATACTCAATTTCTACACTACTAGTAACCAAGAATTCTCATGTACTGTAGAATGAATTGTTCATTAACCAGTTATACAACTTACTTTTGAAAGTACTGAAAGGTGTATTGATTGTAGAATGTGGTCATTTATTAAAAACTTTTAAACAGTTGACTGAGAGTGGCCTGTTTTTGTCTGCCTATGCACAGGAATGTCAATACTCTTTGTTTTTGGTGTCGTGACATTATATGTTCTCTGTGATGTCAACTTCTGCTGTGTTGTTTTAAGGATATAGCGACAATACAGAGATATAAAGATTTATCACTGTCATTATTTTGGTCCTAGCAAATAAAGGATGGCAGTGTTCCCTTGGACCAATGTTACACATGATTATTTGTAGCACCTTTTTCTGAATCAAAAACACATCTCTGACATGACATGAGTGACCCCATAACAACAGCCCATAAGGCATGAGAGACTGACAAAGTCCAAAGTAAGCTGTCCAGAGATATTCAATTCTCAACAGGTAACTTCCATATGAGAGAGGACACCTTTCACATCTTTCTGCAGACATGATTAACCTGGAGTTTGAAACCGAGACGTATTCCAAGCAGTTTTACAGATTTTGCTTCTATGTATTTAACTAGTCCCATCAGCAGGTATTGAGTTTTCTCTGGGTTGCACAGTAGTCTATTAGACGAGAACCAGTTTAGTGATAAGGAGAGAGTACTGCATTTTCTGGTGTAACCTTAACATACCTTATTCTGTGATGAATAAAGTTGTGTAGTCCACATAGCAGATAACTAACTAAAGACTAATATAATGAGGCAAACTGTTAATTGCAACAATGAAGAATGGTCCAAGGACAGAGCCCTGAAGCACACCAGATGTGATTCTTCAGGGAAGAATGCTCATTTTCAACTGACACAACTTGCTTCATGTTATGTAGGTAAGAATTCATTATTTCCAATGGTGTATTATTCTTCCATAATACTGCAGTAAGATGTCATAGGGGATACAAGCAAATCCTTACTCAAATCACATAGCTTAAGGGACCCTATTCTAATTTGCAAATGCAGTTAATGCCTGATTAACAATTTCAACGACTGCAAAAGTGGTATTTTTCCTTGTTGAAAACCATGCCTTCTACTAGAAAGAAAATTGTATTTTTAAAAGTAGTTGCTAAGCTATATGTGAAAACTGCTTCAAATATTTTGGAGGAAATTGTATCAACAGACTCTGATGTGTAGTTCTCGGGGTGATGCTTTTCCCCTTTATATAGAAACAAACTTTTGAAATTTTAAGCTTGTCAAGGAAAACTCCAAACTTTAGACATTTATTAACAATAAAAGCAAGTGGTTTGCAAGTAATGTGTATTTTCCTTTTTATTGTGTAGTTAGATAGGCAGTAGCATTTTAAGTTAGAAAATATTGAAACAGCAATTACTATATCTATCAGTGTGACAAGATCACAGTGGAATTCATGTCCACTAGGAAGCTGATCAGCCAGTACATCAATGGCTGATGTGTTTGGTTAATTTTAGATTTTAATTCATTTACTATAATAGTAAAGTATTTACTGAGCTCTCCTGGCTCAAGCAGAATGTCATTAGTTTGGATAGAAGCAAATTCTTATGTTATAATATCCCAGGCAGCCTTGCATTTGTCTGTAGCTCCTTCTATGTAATTTTCACAGGCAACTTCTTTGGCAAGCTTAAGTTTGACTTTATAACATGTTCTGCCTCCCCCCCCCCCCCCCCCCCCTGCCCCAGATAAGACAACAAAGTATTCAGGACAGACATTTGAAAAAGATTAGAGAGATTAGATTAGATTAATACTAGTTCCATGGATCATGAATACAATATTTCGTAATGATGGGGAACGAGTCAAATTTTCCAATACATGGCATGTTGTTGTTGTTGTGGTCTTCAGTCCTGAGACTGGTTTGATGCAGCTCTCCATGCTACTCTATCCTGTGCAAGCTTTTTCATCTCCCAGTACCTACTGCAACCTACATCCTTCTGAATCTGCTTAGTGTATTCATCTCTTGGTCTCCCTCTACGATTTTTACCCTCCACACTGCCCTCCAATACTAAATTGGTGATCCCTTGATGCCTCAGAACATGTCCCACCAACCGATCCCTTCTTCTGGTCAAGTTGTGCCACAAACTTCTCTTCTCCCCAATCCTATTCAATACTTCCTCATTAGTTATGTGATCTACCCATCTAATCTTCAGCATCCTTCTGTAGCACCACATTTCGAAAGCTTCTATTCTCTTCTTGTCAAAACTATTTATCGTCCATGTTTCACTTCCATACATGGCTACACTCCATACGAATACTTTCAGAAATGACTTCCTGACACTTAAATCAATACTGGATGTTAACAAATTTCTCTTCTTCAGAAACGCTTTCCTTGCCATTGCCAGCCTACATTTTATATCCTCTCTACTTCGACCATCATCAGTTATTTTGCTCCCCAAATAGCAAAACTCCTTTACTACTTTAAGTGTCTCATTTCCTAATCTAATTCCCTCAGCATCACCCGACTTAATTAGACTACATTCCATTATCCTTGTTTTGCTTTTGTTGATGTTCATCTTATATCCTCCTTTCAAGACACTGTCCATTCCATTCAACTGCTCTTCCAAGTCCTTTGCTGTCTCTGACAGAATTACAATGTCATCGGCGAACCTCAAAGTTTTTATTTCTTCTCCATGAATTTTAATACCTACTCCGAATTTTTCTTTTGTTTCCTTTACTGCTTGCTCAATATACAGATTGAACAACATCGGGGAGAGGCTACAACCCTGTCTTACTCCCTTCCCAACCACTGCCTCCCTTTCATGTCCCTTGACTCTTACAACTGCCATCTGGCTTCTGAACAAATTGTAAATAGCCTTTCGCTCTCTGTATTTTACCCCTACCACCTTTAGAATTTGAAAGAGAGTATTCCAGTCAACATTGTCAAAAGCTTTCTCTAAGTCTACAAATGCTAGAAACGTAGGTTTGCCTTTCCTTAATCTTTCTTCTAAGATAAGTCGTAAGGTCAGTATTGCCTCACGTGTTCCAGTGTTTTTACGGAATCCAAACTGATCTTTCCCGATGTTGGCTTCTACTAGTTATTCCATTCGTCTGTAAAGAATTCGTGTTAGTATTTTGCAGCTGTGACTTATTAAGCTGATAGTTCGGTAATTTTCACATGTGTCAACACCTGCTTTCTTTGGGATTGGAATTATTATATTCTTCTTGAAGTCTGAGGGTATTTCGCCTGTTTCATACATCTTGCTCACCAGATGGTAGAGTTTTGTCAGGACTGGCTCTCCCACGGCCGTCAGTAGTTCCAATGGAATATTGTCTACTCCGGGGGCCTTGTTTCGACTCAGGTCTTTCAGTGCTCTGTCAAACTCTTCACGCAGTATCATATCTCCCATTTCATCTTCATCTACATCCTCTTCCATTTCCATAATATTGTCCTCAAGTACATCGCCCTTGTATAGCCCCTCTATATACTCCTTCCACCTTTCTGCTTTCCCTTCTTTGCTTAGAACTGGGTTTCCATCTGAGCTCTTGATATTCATACAAGTCGTTCTCTTATCTCCAAAGGTCTCTTTAATTTTCCTGTAGGCAGTATCTATCTTACCCCTAGTGAGATAGGCCTCTACATCCTTACATTTGTCCTCTAGCCATCCCTGCTTAGCCATTTTGCACTTCCTGTCAATCTCATTTTTGAGACGTTTGTATTCCTTTTTGCCTGTTTCACTTACTGCATTTTTATATTTTCTCCTTTCTTCTGTTACCCAAGGATTTCTACTAGCCCTCGTCTTTTTACCTACTTGATCCTCTGCTGCCTTCACTACTTCATCCCTCAAAGCTACCCATTCTTCTTCTACTGTATTTATTTCCCCCATTCCTGTCAATTGCTCCCTTATGCTCTCCCTGAAACTCTGTACAACCTCTGGTTCTTTTAGTTTATCCAGGTCCCATCTCCTTAACTTCCCACCTTTTTGCAATTTCTTCAGTTTTAATCTACAGGTCATAACCAATAGATTGTGGTCAGAGTCCACATCTGCCCCTGGAAATGTCTTACAATTTAAAACCTGGTTCCTAAATCTCTGTCTTACCATTATATAATCTATCTGATACCTTTTAGTATCTCCAGGGTTCTTCCATGTATACAACCTTCTTTCATGATTCTTAAACCAAGTGTTAGTTATGATTATGTTGTGCTCTGTGCAAAATTCGACCAGGCGGCTTCCTCTTTCATTTCTGTCCCCCAATCCATATTCACCTACTATGTTTCCTTCTCTCCCTTTTCCTACACTCGAATTCCAGTCACCCATGACTATTAAATTTTCGTCTCCCTTCACAATCTGAATAATTTCTTTTATTTCATCATACATTTCTTCGTCATCTGCAGAGCTAGTTGGCATATAAACTTGTACTACTGTAGTAGGCGTGGGCTTCGTATCTATCTTGGCTACAATAATGCGTTCACTATGCTGTTTGTTGTAACTTACCCGCATTCCTATTTTCCTATTCATTATTAAACCTACTCCTGCATTACCCCTATTTGATTTTGTGTTTATAACCCTGTAGTCACCTGACCAGAAGTCTTGTTCCTCCTGCCACCGAACTTCACTAATTCCCACTAGATCTAACTTCAACCTATCCATTTCCCTTTTTAAATTTTCTAACCTACCTGCCCGATTAAGGGATCTGACATTCCACGCTCCGATCCGTAGAACGCCAGTTTTCTTTCTCCTGATAACGACATCCTCTTGAGTAGTCCCCGCCCGGAGATCCGAATGGGGGACTATTTTACCTCCGGAATATTTTACCCAAGAGGACGCCATCATCATGTAATCATACAGTAAAGCTGCATGACCTCGGGAAAAATTACGGCTGTAGATTCCCCTAGCTTTCAGCCGTTCGCAGTACCAGCACAGCAAGGCCGTTTTGGTTATTGTTACAAGGCCAGATCAGTCAATCATCCAGACTGTTGCCCTTGCAACTACTGAAAAGGCTGCTGCCCCTCTTCAGGAACCACACGTTTGTCTGGCCTCTCAACAGATACCCCTCCGTTGTGGTTGCACCTACGGTACGGCTATCTGTATCGCTGAGGCACGCAAGCCTCCCCACCAACGGCAAGTTCCATGGTTCATGGGGGGGGATACATGGCATAATTAAGTTAATTTAACAACATAATTAAGTTAATATAACAATTTTTTTTATATAATTTTTTTGTTTGGTTTTTTTTTCTTTTTTTCTTAATTTATATCTAAAAATTCCTCTATGGAATAGAAGGAGTTGTCATTCAGAAATTCTTTTAATTTCTTCTTAAATACTTGTTGGTTATCTGTCAGACTTTTGATACTATTTGGTAAGTGACCAAAGACTTTAGTGGCAGTATAATTCACCCCTTTCTGTGCCAAAGTTAGATTTAATCTTGAATAGTGAAGATCATCCTTTCTCCTAGTATTGTAGTTATGCACACTGCTATTACTTTTGAATTGGGTATGGTTGTTAATAACAAATTTCATAAGAGAGTATATATACTGAGAAGCTACTGTGAATATCCCTAGATCCTTAAATAAATGTCTGCAGGATGATCTTGGGTGGACTCCAGCTATTATTGTGATTACACGCTTTTGTGCAATAAATACTTTATTCCTCAGTGATGAATTACCCCAAAATATAATGCCATATGCAAGCAATGAGTGAAAATAGCCGTAGTAAGCTAATTTACTAAGATGTTTATCACCAAAATTTGCAATGACCCTTATTGCATAAGTAGCCGAACTCAAACGTTTCAGCAGATCATCAATGTGTTTCTTCCAAATGCCGATTCTTTATATTTACCCAACAAGATTGCATGAGAGTAATGTTGTATTTTGTAGTGATTCACACTTAACTTCTCTTAGAATCTCTGTTGAATTTTTCATGGGGATGCTGACCTGCTACAATTCTAATCGTGCTTTCCTGAATTTATTAAAAGTTTTTTGTCATGCTTACTTGATAACGACTCCATGCGCTAAAGCAGAACTGTACTACTTGAATCTAAGTCTTCCACTCATCTTTTGTACTTCTGATTTCATGTGTGTGCTCTATCATATTAATTTATAGTTTTATCTCTGCATATTTAAATGACAAAAGTTTGCCACTGATCTTCTAATTGTGTGGAAACTGGTGCTTTTTCTTCGTTATGGACCTTGTCTTCTGTTTATTCACATTTAAAGAGACCTGACATTCAGTACACCAAGTAGATATCTGTCTAAGTAGTTCTGCATTTCTTACAACAATCCATGGTGATACTTCTTTAAACATAAAAATCAGTATCTGTGGCTGCTGCCACCCTTCATTTCACAAAGAATTTCACATTTTCAGATGCCACACAATTAGATGATCAGTGGCAAACTTCTGGATCCTGTTGTAAGATTTAAATATACAGGAATAATACTAAAAACGAGTATGAAATGGGATACACATATGAAATCAGTGATAGAGAAGGTTAGTGGAAGACTTAGATTCAAGTAGTAGAGTACCACTTCAATGCTTGGAGTCAGTATCAAGATAAGAGCATTTATTCACTTGCGGCAAACTTTACATACAACCCTCAAATATCCTATGAACAGTATTCACTAAATACACATGGCATCCAGTACAAAGGTGGCTGCAAGTGAAATCCTACCACAAAAGTATTTGATGTGGCTTGCTAAGCACACAGTGACTAATCAGCCCTATTACAAGTCAAACTAGGCATGAACAGAAATTTTAGGCAACACCTATTAAGAGATATTTAACAACAATCCATACTTATTATAAAAATGTTTGTATGTACACTCCTGGAAATGGAAAAAAGAACACATTGACACCGGTGTGTCAGACCCACCATACTTGCTCCGGACACTGCGAGAGGGCTGTACAAGCAATGATCACACGCACGGCACAGCGGACACACCAGGAACCGCGGTGTTGGCCGTCGAATGGCGCTAGCTGCGCAGCATTTGTGCACTGCCGCCATCAGTGTCAGCCAGTTTGCCGTGGCATACGGAGCTCCATCGCAGTCTTTAACACTGGTAGCATGCCGCAACAGCGTGGACGTGAACCGTATGTGTAGTTGACGGACTTTGAGCGAGGGCGTATAGTGGGCATGCGGGAGGCTAGGTGGACGTACCACCGAATTGCTCAACACGTGGGGCGTGAGGTCTCCACAGTACATCGATGTTGTCGCCAGTGGTCGGCGGAAGGTGCACGTGCCCGTCGACCTGGGACCGGACCGCAGCGACGCACGGATGCACGCCAAGACCGTAGGATCCTATGCAGTGCCGTAGGGGACCGCACCGCCACTTCCCAGCAAATTAGGGACACTGTTGCTCCTGGGGTATCGGCGAGGACCATTCGCATCCGTCTCCATGAAGCTGGGCTACGGTCCCGCACACCGTTAGGCCGTCTTCCGCTCACGCCCCAACATCGTGCAGCCCGCCTCCAGTGGTGTCGCGAGAGGCGTGAATGGAGGGAGGACGAATGGAGACGTGTCGTCTTCAGCGATGAGAGTCGCTTCTGCCTTGGTGCCAATGATGGTCGTATGCGTGTTTGGCGCCGTGCAGGTGAGCGCCACAATCAGGACTGCATACGACCGAGGCACACAGGGCCAACACCCGGCATCATGGTGTGGGGAGCGATCTCCTACACTGGCCGTACACCACTGGTGATCGTCGAGGGGACACTGAATAGTGCACGGTACATCCAAACCGTCATCAAACCCATCATTCTACCATTCCTAGACCGGCAAGGGAACTTGCTGTTCCAACAGGACAATGCACGTCCGCATGTATCCCGTGCCACCCAATGTGCTCTAGAAGGTGTAAGTCAACTACCCTGGCCAGCAAGATATCCGGATCTGTCCCCCATTGAGCATGTTTGGGACTGGATGAAGCGTCGTCTCACGCGGTCTGCACGTCCAGCACGAACGCTGGTCCAACTGAGGCGCCAGGTGGAAATGGCATGGCAAGCCGTTCCACAGGACTACATCCAGCATCTCTACGATCGTCTCCATGGGAGAATAGCAGCCTGCATTGCTGCGAAAGGTGGATATACACTGTACTAGTGCCGACATTGTGCATGCTCTGTTGCCTGTGTCTATGTGCCTGTGGTTCTGTCAGTGTGATCATGTGATGTATCTGACCCCAGGAATGTGTCAATAAAGTTTCCCCTTCCTGGGACAATGAATTCACGGTGTTCTTATTTCAATTTCCAGGAGTGTAAGAAATAGCGATCTGAATTACAAATGTCATTCGGAATTACATGAATGCCTTACACACACTTTCTGGGATACCTCTCCATATTCCCCAGAAAAGGAAAAAATGTGGGGGGGGGGGGGGGGGGGGGGCACTCTACATTTTAAGAAGTTCTGATGTATGTGAAAGTGATAAAACTTGTTCAAAGAAAATTTCAATTATATCACAAACATCTGAGAGAGACCCAAAATGCCTTAATGGAAAACATCACTAACTTGATCTCATATTTTAAGGAGAAAACAGCACACTTACAAGATATTAGTCCCAGAAAACAACCCCATAAGAAAATTTAGGCCATAATTATGATAATATGCAGTTATGACCTTGTGAAAGTAAAGTTTTTAAACGTGCATGCGCCTGTTGTCACACACTCCGCTTCGCTGCACAATTTAATGCCAACATGTGAAGTACTATATGGTGGAGTGGTAAGACAATACTGTTTTGGCAGTGGTTTCTAATCTGTAGCTGGTGACAGAGATCTCTTTGTTTTGAACATTTTTATGTTGCAATTCACAAATGCAGTGTAAATGAATGAAATTAAAGTGTATGTCATAGCATTTAATTGTTGGCATCAACATCACTGTTCTTCATTATTTTCTTTAGATTTTAAAGCTGACACTGTTAAAGTGAAGTACATCTGTAGGAAAAGTGCTATTCTTCTATATGATCAGCATGATTAAAATGTAAATGGAAAATCGTTAACTACGTTTCATAACAATTGTCGAGTTGCTTAGGTTCATTCACTTTGATTTTGAGGTTTTTATATAACTGCAGAATATCAGTACAAGAATACTTTCAAAATAACATTGAATGATGTGTGTGTGATGCTGATGTATTACATATTCATATTACTTACCTTTTTTTCTGCACAGAATATGTTCTATAACAAAATTTTGAAAGGGTCAGATGTGTCCATGTCTCGACTCCTCTTCCCTTCAACATCACGTGAACGCAAGGGCTCTTGTTGTCACTTTGCCGTGCAGTACTTTATAGCTGGGCATTAGGTGGCTGCAGTGGGTCGAAGCAAGTTGTAAACAATAGGTGTCATGCGGAAGTTCGAAAGCTGTACATTTAGAAGGTAATAACTTCATGTTAGCAGAATTATGGCCCAAATTTTCACAAGGGCTCAACTACTGGGGCAGATATCTTGCAAGTGCGATTTTTCTCTTTAACACATGAGGTCAAGTTGGCGATGTTTCCCTATTAGTCATTTTTTTGCATTATTGTGCACAGAATTTTGTATATTGATAAAAGTTTACAACACAATTCGACACTGACACAATGTGAGCCATAATTTTTAGAGGAAACTGTTTTGCATCAGGATGATGACACCTTCACAAAGTGTTATGTTGAGGGCACTGAGAGACAGAATATGTTACTTACAGGCCAGTAAGTACTCCACAATATGCCAACATCTGGCGTCTAACAGAAAATGTCAGTAAGACAAATGTTGTGGTGCAGGAATTACAGATTTCCATCAAAATTTGCATCAAATATCCACAGAAGTTTGCATTATGTGAGCTATTCATTAGTATGTATCATGCTTGTGATGGTGTAGTGACAAGCCTAATTATTGTGAAATCTGCAATATTGTTACTGGACAAAGGATAAGTGGATTTTCTTCACTAATAGTACCACATCAGTTTGTAGAATGATTCTCAAGCTCTGTCGCCTCCAACAGGGATTCTCCCTACTTCAACAATCACCTTTTGCAGGCACCATTGTAATTCATGGCTAAATGTCTCATGCTCGTGATGGTGTAGTGCACAAGCCTAATTATTGTGAAATCTGCAATATTATTATTGGACAAAGGATAAGTGGATTTTCTTCACCAATAGTACCACATCAGTTTGTAGAATGATTCTCAAGCTCTGGCACCTCCAACAGAGATTCACCTGACTTCAACAATCACCTTTTGCAGGCACCATTGTCATTAATGGCTAAATTTTATTGCCTGTAATGGACATTTCCAGAAATTGTGAAAATTCATCCTATTTCAGCTAATTTTCACCGAGGGAATTTCAATTCACCATCAGATCATTTGGAATCGAACTATTACCACATACCTTTACCTAGATTGTTTGAAACTGTTATGTAATTAATGTTTAGTTCCAGTTAATATGCCAGTGTTGCTCAAGTTTTCTGAAGTTCGTAAAATTCTCCAGTTATTTTTTGAGAAAATTGAGATGCAATGACGACACAAAATTTCCACACAGAAAACAATCCGCTTTGCGCCTCATGTACTGATACTACATTATGTTCACAAATATCACAAATTGTTTTTGGCAATCGAACAGTTATCGTTCCTTTTTGTACACATCTTTCAAAATATATAAATTTTCTCGTGTGTTTTCATCCAGATTCAAGTAAAAAAACCATTTCTTACACAAACTGTACTTGGAAAATATCAGATTGGAATAGTATTTCAGCCGAGCGCTTTAAGGCGCTGCACTCATGGACTGTGCGGCTGGTCCTGGTGGAGGTTCGATTCCTCTCTCGGGCATGAGTGTGTGTGTTTGTCCTTAGCATAATTTAGGTAAAGTAGTGTGTAAGCTTACGGATTGATGACCTTAGCAGTTAAGTCCCATAAGATTTTAATATTAAAAAAAATAGTATTTCCAGGATTATTCAATCGCAAAACCATCTACAGCAGAATATGAACAAACTACTTCTCCATCAATTTACATTGCACTCATTTTGAGTCTTAAATTGCAATAAATCTGACTTATAAATTTAAATTCTCTGTTCTGTATAACTATAAAAAGTTTACATACATTGTTCTAAATTTTTTCTTCTCGATTATAACTATAATTTAAAAACATTCAATACCTTTGCTTCACTAAATTACTGTGTTTTATTTTAAGTGAATTCTTTATTCAGTTGGGAACATGTTCAGTCCATAAGATAACTGGGGTTTGATAATGCGACTCGGGTCTAAAAGGTTGTAGACCCCCAAGTTTGACCAACTTCTGGGCAGGTGACCAAAGAGTCTCTCACCAAATTGTGTACATTATAAAAAACCTGGGATATATACTTAATATCATACCGAAAAGACTAGCTTAATAAAGAGATCGCCCTAAGGAGCTCCTGTACACCACACTGACAATTTTATTTCTGCATCCAATCTTGGTCATCTCCTACAGTTTTCTCTAACACTACAGAGATTATTTCCTGTTGTCTTAACACATTTCTGTCATACTGTTCCTTCTTTTTATCAACGTTCCCTAAAAATTTTTGTTCTTGCTAGTTCTACAGAGAACCACCTCATTTATTATTTTATCAGTCCACTTGATCTTCAGCATCCTTCTATAGCACCACATTTCAACTGCTGTGACTCTCTTCCATTCAGCTTCCTCCAAAGTCAATGATTCACTTCCATACAATGTTGTGCACCAGATGTATATTCTCAGAAAGTTCTTCATGAAATTAAGGCCAATATTTCATACTAGTAGACTTGTTTTAGCCAGAATGCCTTCTTTGCCCGTGCCTGTCTGATTTTATACTTTCGTTGCTGTGTTCATCATCTGTTATTTTGCTCCTAAGACAGCAAAATGCTTTCACTTTGTTTACTTCACAGTCCTCAATTTTGATGTTAAGTTTTTCCCAGTTTTGATGTTAAGCTTATCATAAATCTCATTTCTGCTACTCGTCATCACTTTGATCTTTCTTTGGTTTACTCTCAGTTCATATACTGTACCCAATAGACTGTTCATTCCATTTAGTATGTCCTGTAATTCTTTCTCGTTTACACTGAAGATAGCAATATCATAAGCAAATCTTGTCATCCACATTCTTTTACCCTGAATTCCAATGTCTTTCCTGAAACTATCTTTTACTTCAATCATTACGTCTTTGATGTACAGATTGAGCAATAGGGGAGGAAGACCACTTCCTTGTCTTACAGCTTTCATAGTCCAAGTACTTCATTCTTAGTCTTTCACTCTTATTGTTCCTTCTTGGTGCTTATAAATATTATATGTTACTTGTCTTTCACTAGAGCTTATGCCTATTTTTCTGGGAATTTCAAACACTGCACACTACTTTACATTACTGAATGCTTTTCTATATCAGCAAAACCTATTAAGGTGTGTGTAATTTTCTTAAGTCTTGTTTTCATTATCAAGTGGAATGTCAGAACTGTCTCTGGTGCCTAATCTGTCCAAAACACAAAAAAACAAAGTTTTGTCTGAGGAATAAAGAAGATAACAGGAAAATGAAAATCAGGTTGGTAGATTCAGAGCTTGAACACTGCTCCAACACAAAATATCTTGAGATCACCTTGGGCCACACAATTACATACAAATAAGATTATGGACACAAAATAAAAAGTAGCTACTGCACATTACGTCATAAGGAAACTGGTGGGCAGCACTTGGGGGTGCACACTCAGCAGTACTGCATGTATCAGCCTTGTACCCTGCTATTCTACTGTAGAACATGCTTACCCTACTTCACAGAAATCGGCACATACTACGCAGGCAGAAGTAGCCTTGAATGAAACCTGCAGATTAATTACAGGGTGCCATATTTTGAAACCAACTGACCAAGTCTACATACTAACTGTAATTTCACCACCTAGCATAAGACATGAAAGGACGCACATGCGGAAAGGTATAAAGTAGAACATAATAGACACCCTCTGAAAGGACATCAACCACCTACACAGAGACTGAACACTAAGAAAACTTCCTAAGCTTACAAGTCCTCCAAATGTCACACATAGTGAATCTAGACTCAACATGACAAATCAGACTCAAGAAACTGGAGAACAGCGCGTCTCCTACAGAAGCCTTATCATCTACTGGAAACCTGAACTGAAAGATTTGGAAGAACCTAAGCAGTAGGAAGGGCCAACTGTTCAGCACTTGTCCTCTTGTCCATACATCCAGCAATATGTAAATTGGAAGATCTTCTGGCCGGAGACGACATTTTGGGACTGCCATGTTTCTGGGCTTAAATAATTTAACAATCATTACTAATTAATTAATACTGGGGTTTTAAATTTTGTCATCCATTAGAAATCATGAATAAAATTTTGCAACCGTAAAAAAATACTGTTTTCATTCGTTACAAATTAGATTTGCTGATGTCAGCCACAATTTTCCTTTATTGATTTTACGCAGAATGCAATTTAGGAAATAAGTCCCATTATCAAGTGTGTTTTTCACATATTATAACCTGTTTTAGTTCCGGGGGTTTGCGTTTATATTATAATAAACACACTATAGTAAAGCAGTAGCTCACACATCCTAATCATCATGCTCATAAATATCATAATATATAAATGCACT
Source organism: Schistocerca serialis cubense (assembly GCF_023864345.2). Taxonomy (NCBI): domain Eukaryota; kingdom Metazoa; phylum Arthropoda; class Insecta; order Orthoptera; family Acrididae; genus Schistocerca; species Schistocerca serialis. Next base: position 308,651,076 of record NC_064638.1, read on the forward strand.
GTGAAGAAAATATATAAAGGAAAATAATGAGTGGCAGCAGCAAACATTACTTTATAGCAAACAAAATCATTGAAGTTTAAAGTTTTTCTTTTTCTACTGTTGCGTACCAGTTTTCTTTACTGCAGTTGTTGATACATTTTTGTATTATTTAAAATTAGAGTTTCAATGCCCTTACGTCACTGCACACTGTACAGAATGCTTTTGGCATGAAATAAACAAATAGTTGCCAACGACTCCTTGGTACTTCTCAATACACAGCTTGCACATGAATAATGTCTTGATAGGAGACAGAAACTACAGGAATTGTCTGAGAACAGCAAAATACAAAAGTTTAAGCTAAAAATAGAACCACACAAACTCATACTAATCTGAATTCAATACCTGAAAGAAATGCAAACTTGTTTCCCTGCACACTTAACTATGAAAATTGATAGTTAACCATTACAAACATCACTAATACCAAGAAGAGAAAATAATAGACTTTTGAAAAAAACACAATAATGTGAGGGGAAAAAAAAGAATGAAATGCTGTTGACTACACTGAAGGAATATGACAGAAATATCTAGAAGATGATACTACAATATAACAAAGTTACAAGAAAAAGAACAAGTACAAATAAAGTATGAAGAAAATAAAACAGGTAATTTTGCTTGCTGTGCAGATACCATTGCTACAACAAACAGGAAGGTTATACTGAAAGTGTTTAAAGATTGCTTTCCAACTTTATACTTCACTTGGTAAAACTAGCATGAGTAGGCATAACAAATTATGAAAATTGGTATGTACCTGGCGTATAGCCAGAAGTTAACAAACACAGTGAGTTCATATATGGAAAATTGATATAACTGAGAATGATGGGCTAACAATGAAAATGCTAAAGACATTATGAAAATGCAACTTGTAGAAGTATTCATAGTAATAAATTATACATCCAAGGATTATTTAACAATGACATACATTATGAAAATGCAACTTGTAGAAGTATTCATAGTAATAAATTATACATCCAAGGATTATTTAACAATGACATACAAACTGTCAGCTTAATAAAAGGAAAACGTAAGTCACACATACAGACATACAGGATTAACTGAGTCATCCATTACCTCTTGACCAACTGACTATGAAGCTGTCACCTTCCAACTAACATGGACCTCAGGCTGCACTACTGATAAGGCTGTCACAACATCATAAGTTCCAAAACCTATTACAGATACAAAAGAAATATTCTCAGTGTTATGTTCTCTTTTCAATTCCAGGCAACCATCACATACCACATATACCACATCATCATTACATTATGGAACAAAACTGCAGTAGGTTCAGCCTTTGCCTTGTTCAAGCAACCAGCATTTGCTGAAGTAATCCAGGAAAACCACCAAAAATCCAAATGAGAAAAGGCGGACGGAGAATGAGCCTTTGTCCTCCCAAATATGAGGTCAGTGCATCAGCAGACGCACTTATACATTTGTACCTATGTACACGAAACCAGACTAGAGAAAATCCAGTATGGAATAATGACAGTATTATGAATAGGATAGCTTGCTATGCACCAAATAGTGGATATGTTGATCCACAGACCGGCACAACAAGAAGACTGCTAAACAAGTGAGCTTTGGCCAACAGGCCTTCATCTGAAGTAGACAACACACACAACCATTCATGCTAGCACAGCTCACACATACAACCACTGTCTCTGGCCACCGAGATCAAACTGTGTGAAACCAAGTATGATGGGAGGTGCAATCTGGGTGGTGAAATTCCAGAAATCCAATAGGATATCCAGTCTCTCCTCGAATCCTAGCCCCCCCCCCCCCCCCCCTACCACTCCCCGCACTCCTACTTTCTACATGCTTAATTGCTTAATGAAGTCCATAAACCCAACCACCTACAATACCCCAATGTGGCAAGTTACTGTGCCCTGACTGACAGAATCTCTACTCTCATAAACCAACACCTTCAGCCTATCACCCACAAGCGACCCTCCAATATAAAAGACATCAAACATTTCCTCCATCAACACCCCACAGTTCCTGTTCCTCTACCACACAGTGCCTTGTTCATCACTGCTAATGCCACCTCCCTTTACACTAGCAACCCTAAAGCTTGTGACGTTGCTGCTATTGAACACCTTTCCCAACAGCTGACAGATTCCAAACCTACAATGTCCTTCCTGGCCACCATTACCAGCTGTGTCCTCATCCACAATTACTTCATCTATGAAAACATCACCTACAAACAAAACCATGGTACAGCAATGGGCACCCTCATAGCACTATATTATGCCAGCTTATTCATGGGTCATCTAGTGGAAACCTTCTGTCACCTGGTTCAGATTCACTGATGAGATCTATGTGGTCTGGATCAACAGTGAGGACACCCTATCCACATTCCTCCAAAATCTCAACACCTTCTCCCCCACTCATTTCACTTGGTTCTCCTCAACCCAAGCCACCTCCCTCAACACTGAACACTACAAATACAGCTACATCAGTACCTCTATGCACATCAAATCTACCAACCTCCAGCATTACCTGCATTTCAACAGTTGGTTGGTTGGTTGGTTGGTTGGTTGGTTGGTTTTGGGGTTTGATGGGGGCTAAACATTGAGGTCATCAGTCCCCTGTTCCAAACAGACATACTTGCAAAAGGCCTATACAGTAAAAGCGTAACCTCTGCACCCAGAGGGAGGGAACACCAAGGGTACAGAGCTAAAATGAACACCGCAATAACACAAAATAGAGGACACTTAAAAGGAGGAGAGCAAATAGTTGAAGAGAGTAAAACAGACTACAGTGGTTGATGGATCAGGTAAAAGGTCAACCACTCAACTACAAAAGAAGAACCTCCAGCTGGAAAGCGTTGATAGAGGTACCAACACAACTTGTTACCATGGAAGACCCTATTTTGGTATCCACGTCACAATTAAAAGTCGCTGGAGTGGGTGAGAAATCATGCGAGAGCGCCCACACTAGAGTGAGTGATAAAACCCAGCTGCATGGATAAAACGTAAAACCGAGTCAGCTATAGAGGCATCGTCACCTAGAACTGAAGGAAGTGCAGCTGGTAAATTAAAGGACAGCCACAAGAGGGCTAAAAGAGGACAGTCCTTCTGAAGATGGACCACTGTCAGCCCTGCATCACAGCGACACTTGGGCGGGTTCTCACGGCGAAGGAGATACCTGTGGGTCAACCATGTATGTCCAATTCGGTGACGGCAGAGAACAATTGAGTCCCTACGCGTGCTCCTCAACGATTAGTGCCTTATGGCCGTGGACGACTTTACCATGCGGAGCTTATTTGGCGTGTTCAAGACAGACCATTCAGAGCTCCAGACATCGCGGACCTTGCGATGTAGGGCTGACCAGAGGTCTCTTTCCACGAGACCAAGCTCCAGGGATGGCGAAGTGGTGGCCTGCTTGGCCAACCGATCGACACATTCATTTCCTGGAATGCCGATATGGCCCAGGGTCCACACAAATGTCGCCAAACGACCACACTCGGCGAGAGCAAAAACAGCATCTTGAATACCGCGCACCAAAGGGTCCCGAGAAAAACACTGGTTGAGTGCTTGCAATCCACTCAGGAAGTCACTGCATGTGACAAATGACTCCCCAGTGCAGGAGGAAAGGTGAGCGAGTGCACGATAAAGAGCAACCAGCTCCGCAGTGAAAACACTGCTCCCACAAGGCAGGGAATGCTGCTCAACATAGTCACCACAGATGAAAGCAAACCTAGTGCGTCCATCGACTACAGAACCATCGGTGTAGACTACATCTGCATCGCGAAACGAGGCAAGAAGAGCCATGAATTGTTGACAAAGACTGGCAGGTGGAACGGAGGACTTTGAGTCGCAGGACAAATCCAAGCAAAGCCGCAAGCGAGGGAGGGACCAAGGAGGGGTAGAAGAAGAGGGCCGAAAGGATGGAGGAAGGGGAAAGGACTCGAGTGACGAGAGAAGGGAACGAACACGGACCGCGATCAGGAGATCCGACCTAGGCCGCCGTCTTGGGGAGGGGAGTGCAGAAGATGGAAAAAGGAGCCTATGGTTTCGGTGGTCGGGCAAGGCATGGACGCGGGCGATGTATGACGCAAGCAACTGTTGTCAGCGTAAGCGTAAGGGAGGGATGCCAGCTTCTACAAGAGTGCTATTCACCGGACTAGTGCGGAAGGCACCTGTTGCCAATCTGATGCCACAATGGAGAAATGGGTCGAGGGTCCGCAACGTTGAAGGTGCTGCTGAGTCGTACACCACTCTCCTGTAGTCGAGACAGGACTGGACTAAGGCCTTATAGAGCTGTAGGAGGGTTGTTCGTGCAGCCCCCCAAATGGTGTGGCTGAGGCAGCGAAGGATGTTGAGGTACCGCCAGCACCGTTGTTTAAGCTCACAAAGATGAGGTGTCCATGTGAGCTGAGCATCAAACAGCATGCCAAGAAAGCAATGCGTCTTCTCAATACGAAGGAGTTCATTGGCAAGGTAGAGCTCTGGATGGAGGTGGACCGTTCGACGACGACAGAAATGCATCACTCAGGTCTTAAGAGGCTGAGAACTGAAAACCATGGTTGGATGCTCAAAAATGTGCCTTATGGATAGCTCCCTGCAGCTGCCGTTCAGTGACACTGGTGCTTGGGGAACTGTAATAAAGACAAAAGTGATCGTCATATAGAGAGGAACAGACTAAGGAGCCCACCGCAGCCGCAAGACCATTAATCGCCACCAAAAAGAGGGAACACAGAGAACCAAGCCCTGCGGGACACCGTTCTCCTGAATATGAGCAGAGCTAAAATAAGTGCCAACTCTAACCCGAAAGGAGTGATTGGAGAGAAAATTCCATAGAAAAATCGGAAGTGGACCCTGTAAGCCCCATTTGTGCAGTGTAGCAAGGTTATGATGGGGCCAAGTGGTATTGTACGCCTTCCAAAGATCAAAGAAAACAGCAACTAGATGTTCTTGCTGAGTAAAAGCTGTAAGAATAGCCGAATCTAGCGAGACTAAATTGTTGATCGCTGAACGGCCCAGACGGAAGCCCTCCTGTCGCTGGGCCAGGAGGCCCCAAGCTTTGAGGATCCACATGAGCCGCCGACTCACCATCCGTTCCAGCTGAGCTTGGGGGCTTATCGCCAGGGATGGCAACATCGAAGCTGCTGCAGCATACGTCGATGAAATGTGCACAGGGTGAAGTCGGTCGTACTTGCGTTTAGCCTCTGTGTAAGTGAGCCTGTCCAAGGTCTTATACTCCATAATCTTCTGTTCTTTTTGATAAACCGCGCAGTCTGACGAGCAAGGTGAATGTTTCTGTCTGCAGTTGACACAAACAGGGGGTGGCGAATATGGGACGTTGGGGTGGGAGGCATGTCCACAATCCCGACAGGTAGGGTTGGCGTCAAATCTCAATGACATATGCCCAAACCTCCAGCACTTTTAAAGCAGCGCATGGTAGGAGGGACGTAAGGCTTAACATCACATCGATATATCATCACCTTGACCTTCTCAGGCAGGGTGTCAACCTCGAAAGCCAAGATGAAGGTGCCGGTGGTGACCCTACTATCTTTAGGTCTCCTGAAGACACGTCTTACAAAGTGGACACCGCGGCATTCCAGATTTGCACAGAGCTCTTCGTCAGACTGCAACAACAGGTCGCAATGAAAAATAAGTCCCTGAACCATATTGAGGCTCTTATGAGGTGTAATGGAGACTGCAACATCACCAAGCTTGTCACAAGCAAGCAATGCCCATGAGTGTGCTTGGGATGCTATCTGTATGAGAACTGCTCCAGACCTCATTTTAGACATGCACTCAACTTCACCAAACTTGTCCTCTAAATTTTCCACAAAAAACTGAGGCTTTGTGGTCAGAAACGAGTCCCCATCTGTTCGGCTGCAAACCAGAAATTGAGAAGAATACGTCTCACCAGGTAATTTAGACCGCCGTTCCTCTCCTGGTGTGGGCAGGGAAGGGAACAATTGGGGGTCATACGTTAAAGCATTGAACTTTCCTTTCTTAGAGACTCGTGATTGCGCACTATTCATATTTCTTTTCATGGTGGTCCCACAAGCAGCTATGGAAAGCAATGTCCACCCAGACAGAGCCCCGCTTGCCCGGGTAAGCCTAATACAACCAGGGGGCGGCAGGTTCCCCAGAGGTCGCCTGCTAGCAACTGTTCTACGTCAACGGCCATGCGTCTCCTCCGTGCACAGCACACCTTGAGATCGTTGAAGCACGCTCAGAGCTTACAGTATTGAGGACTGGTGGCGCTTCCCATTCCCCAGCTCAGGGACCCCGGGGTCGCCAAGCCTGTAGCCAGCAACTAAATGCTGAGCCCCCTGAGGGTATTTCAACAGTTGTCACTCATTCCATACTAAGAACTCCCTTCCACATAGCCTAACCACTCGTGGCTGTCTCGTCTGTAGTGACAAGCCGCCTCTTTCCAAATATATCAAGGGTCTGACTGAAGCCTTCACAGAGCAAAATTACACTACCAATCTATCTCAGAAATAGATCCCTCATGCCTTCTCTCTCCAGCCACTCATCATCTCCCAAAGAACCACCACCCGCCACAAAGCAGCATTCCCTCATGGCACTGTACCACCTAGGCGTGTAGCAATTGAATCACATTCTCCACCAGGGTTTAGAGTACCTTTCATTGTGCTTTGAAATGAGGAATATCCTACCCATTATCCTTCCTACCCCTCCCACAATGGTATTCTACCATCCACCAAACCAACATAATATTTCCGTGCATCCGTATTCCATCACTCCTCCCTAGCCCTTGCCTCATATCGCTGTAATAGACCTAGGTGCAATACCTGTCCCCTACGTGATCCCAACACCACCTACTCCCGTCCAGTCACAAGCATCACCTATCCCATCAAAGGCAGGGCTACCTGTGAAAACAGTTGTATGATCTACAAGTTAAGCTGTGACATACTGTGCTGCATTCTGTGTTAGCATGGGCATGGAAATCAACAAGCTATCTGTCCGCTTGAATTGCTAACAACAAACTGTGGCCAAGAAAAAGTTGGACCAACCAGTTGCTGAGCATGCTGCCCAACACATTGTTCTTCACTTCCACGATTGCTTCACAGCCTGTGCCATATGGATTGTTCCTACCAACACCAGCGTTTTTTTAATTGCACAGGTGGGAATTCTCCCAGCAATATATCCTATGTTACCGTAACACCACTGGCCTCAACCTTCATTAGTCACTGTCCTTCACCCACGTATCACCTTCCTCGCTCCAAATCTAGCACTAAACAGCCTTCTATTCCACTAACGCACCCACAATCTTTTTACTTCTCTCCTTTTCTGCTCTCTCCATCCCCCCACCCACCATCTTAACCTTCCAACTGCACCTAGCTGTCCTACTCTGTCCCCACCAAGTGTCTGCGTGCTCCCGCAAACAGTACTTTACCGTCCCACATTCCTATCTTGTTATTCCTCCCCTTCCACATCCTAGGCTGCTCCTTAAGCCCCACCACCAAGATGGTTTCTCCCATCATGGGCAGTTGCTCGCAATCCAGTCTCGGTGGCCAGGGATAGTGGTCATGAACATGTGAGTTGTGATTGCATGAATGTGTCTACTTCAGAAGAAGGCCTTTTGGGCAAAAGCTCGCTTGTTTAGCAGTCTTTTCATTTTGCCTATCTGCAACAGCACTATATAGTGAGTAGCAATCTATCCTTTTCGTAAAACTGTGAAACAAACCAGGTCAGGCATAACCTAGTTTCATAAGTGGCTGTAGAACATAGTAATGAGTAGGAGTTACAACTTTGTTTGGAATATATACACAGCTATCACTCCATTTCATCAAAAAGTAGATGTTAATGTGTGTGTGTGTGTGTGTGTGTGTGTGTGTGTGTGTGTGTGTGTGTGTGTGTCAATCGATGGACCTAACTTAATCCTACAATTAACATACAGCTGTTATTTAGTCACATCAAGAGAATGAACAGTTCAGAATCAATTCCACAGCAAAGGCTTTAGATATGAAGCACTAGGTTCCCCATTTTACTTGGACCTCTACTTGGAAAAGAGGTTTGATCAGGAGACTTTACTTCACAGAAACTATTTCCTGTACCTTAATGGAGATCTTTAAATCAATTAGGTAGGGTAAAAAAGAAAATGCATTAATGGACACTATTTAAACTGCCTTATACTGAAAAAATAATAATATACCATGATCAGCCAGAACATTATGACCACCTGCGTAATAGCAAGTATGTCCACCTCTGACACGTATAACAGCGGTGTTGCGTCATGGCATGGAAGCAACGAGGCTCTGGTAGGTCTCTAGAGGGAACCGGCACCACATCTCCACACAGAAGTCACCTAATTAAGGGGTGGGTGGGGGTGGGGCAAGAAGTTCTGACACCACATTCAATCACATCCCAGATGTGTTCGATCAGGTTCAGATCTGGTGAGTTGGTAGCCAGGAAATCAATTGGAACTCGTCATCATGCTCCTCGAACCACTACTTCATATTTCTGACCCTGTGGCATGGCACATTATCTTGTTGATAAATGTCATTGCCTTTGGAAGGCATGATCATCATGAAGGGATTACTTTGTCTGCAACCAGTGTATGGTACTCCTTGACCATCATGGTGCCCACATGAATGTTCCCCAGAGCATACTGGAGCTGCCACCAGCTTGTCTCCGTTCTGCAGTACAGGTGTCAAGAAGCTATTCCCCTGGAAACCAATAGATTCGAGCCCTCCCATCAGCATAATGCAGAAGATATCAGGATTCATCAGACCATGCCACAAGTAGAAAGACAGAAAAAGACAAGGGAAAAAGTTAAAAAGTGAAGAAAAATACGAAGAATTTAAGAAGCAGCATCTGGAAGAAGCTAGAGTAAGTCACCAGAAGCACAAACAAAAGTTCCTGCAGATGAGTCAACACAAGCAACAACTGTTATTAGAAGAAAGAAGAGCCAAAACTAAGGAGAGAGAGTTAGGAAACATAGGCAACGTAAGATGCAAGATCAGCAGCCTTTTAAAGCTGGTTTGTCACCGTATAAGACGCACAGTGCTCTGGGTAAAGCCAAGGCTCAAGCCAATTTTTTCTTGCCATCTTCACCACGGCATAAAGTCATAGTTGTTCGTAAGCTATTCAGTGACTTGTATGGAAATTCATCAAATGAAAAGTCAGAAACACTCAGTCATGGCAGCAGTCCACAAAATAGAGACCTTAGTTGTAAAACTAGATACTTGGTAACTGGTTTCTACACAATAGTGGTAGAGAAAATAATGTGAAGAACAGTTCATATTTGTCACTTAGTCCTGCACCTTATGCAAACAATCTAAGTTTGTAGAAATACAACCATCACATGTTCAGTTAAGCAGCAAACTACCTCATAACATATGTCCGTGTAAATATCATGAAAATTTCATAAATGCTATCAGCAGCCTTTATAAGAAACATGATAATATTCCAGCTGACAGCAGCACATTTTTATCAATTATCATATGCCAGCCACCCAGTGAGCTTTGTTGGCAGAATGAATGTAACACATGTTGGAATGGTAGAGGTTTCAAAAAAGACCTTTAAAATTTATGACCTAGAAATTGTGAATTTATCGTGGTATGTTTGGAAGATAGAAGAAAAGGGCTCTAAAATTATTAAAGTCAAAGAAGAAGGCTCTGCAGTTGATATAGTGAAATACAGACAGTAAAAACAGAAGACAGTAGGTCCCTATTTCATGTTTTCTTTGACTATGCACAAAGCAAGAAAATAACTGTTTATCCAGAAACAAATGCTCTCTCTGATCATGATGCACAGTCAATCAGGATAAATGACATAGTGCCTTACAATGGGGATACATCTCAGTGGAAGTCAGTCAGAATCATTAATGACTGCAAGACGAATGTTTTTAAGTGTAGTTTACAAGAAACAACCTGGGATGAATTTTATAAAGAACCAAATGCCAATATAAAATTTGATCTATTACATGATAAATTCATACCAGTATTTGAAAATAGATTTCCGCATAAGCTAATCGGATGGGAAATTAAACAGCCACGTAAAAAATCATGGCTCACTAAGGGAATTAAAGTATTTTGTAAAAGGAAAACAGAAATGTATCTTTTGGCAAGAACAAGTAGAGACCCTGTAGTAGTTATGCGCAACAAAAAGTAATCGAAATTACTAAGAAAGGTTATTAAAAAATCAAGAAACATGCACATTATGTCAGAAATCAGTATGTCTGACAACAGAGTTAAGGCAATATGGAATATAGTGAAGCAAGAGACAGGACAACCAACCACGGAAGAAGATAACATTACTACTAAATTGAATGGAAGAGTTATAAATGACAAGTCACAGGTAGCAAATGTATTTAACAATCATTTCTTAAACATAGTAGAAAGCATAGGGACCAACAGTTCAAGAGAAAGGTCACAACAATATGTTGAATAAGTAACTCTCATAAAATTACATCATATGAATGGACCACTAGCTTCTACTTCTGAAATTATAAGGGGTCATACATCCTATCAAGAATAAAAGCTCTTCTGGTTTTTATGGTGGTTCCAATAGACTACAAAAGATTTGTTTCCATATAATAAGTCCGGTATTGTCCAAAATATGTAATGCATCACTAACTCAAGGCATTCTTCCAGTGAGACTAAAATGTGCCGTTGTTAAACCCCTCTTTACGAAAGGTGATAACAGAGAAGTAAGTAATTAACAATCTGTTTCACTGTTGACCTCATTTTCCAAAATTTTTGAGAAGCTGATGTATTCTAGAACAGTATCTCACCTTGGAAACAACAATATCCTCAGCAAATCACAGTTTGGGGTTCAGAAGGGTTTTCTACTGAGAATGCCATTTACATGTTCGTACACCAGATATTACAAGCATTAAACAACAAAATAGCTCCGGTAGGTATTTTCTGTGACCTATCCAAGGCACTTGATCGTGTGAATCATAGTATACGCCTAGATAATTTGAAGTTTTATGGGATTGATGTTATAGCCAACCAACGAATCATGTCTTAGATAGCCAAAAGAATGCAGAAAGTTGTACGTCATAGTAGTTCAACCAACGCAATTCAGGGACATAATTCTGACTTGGGAGAAATCACACATGGGGTTCCCCAAGGATCAATCCTAGGTCCACTCAATCTTAGGTCCACTACTGTTTCTCATATATGTAAACAATCTATCATCTAATGTACAACAAGCAGAATTGGTTCTTTTCACAGATGACACCAGTATTGTAATCACTTCCTGTATACATACAGAAATGGAAGAAACGGTGAGCAAAATTCTCAAAAGTACCATTGACAGGTTTTCTGCGAGTGGTCTCACCCTCGATTTCACAAAGACACATCATATTCAGTTCTGCATCTGTAGGGGTACTGCACCAGTGATAAGTGTAACACATGGTGATGAAATAATACTTAGGGTGGAAACTTCAATATTCTTAGGTGTCCATATTGATCAGAATTTAAATTGGAAAAAACACATTTTGGAACTCCTAAAACAACTTAGTTTAGCCACATTCGCACTAAGAATCGTAGCAAATTTTGGGGAGAGAGAAATCAGTAAGGTGCCGTGTTTTGATTATTTTCATTCAGTAATGTCACATGGAATAATGTTCGGGGGTAACTTTACTTTAAGAAAGAAGTTCTTCACTTCCCAAAAATGTGCTGTAAGAATAATATGGGGTGCTCACCCATTATCATCTTGTAGACATCTGTTTAAGGTGTTGCGCATTCTGACTACTGCTTCACAGGGTATTTATTCCCTCATGAATTTACTGTAAATAATCCACTGCAGTTCAAAAGGAACAATGAGGTATATAATTATGAGAAGAAAAAATGACATTCATTACTCAACATTAAGGTTGTCTTTAGCACAGAAAAGGGTGCACAATGCTGCAACAAAAATTTTTGAGCACTTATCCACTGATATAAAATGTCTGACAGACAGCAAGGTAAAATTTGAAAATACATCGAAAAAGTTTCTTCTTGCCGACTCCTTCTATTCCGCAGAAGAATTTCTATGTTTGTAATGTGTAAAAGGTGGTGGGTAGGAATTGCTAACTCAATCTGTATATCTTGTTTTCATTTCGGAAAAAAATTATATGGTGATGTTTGGGGTACAAATAGATGTACAAATTAATTTGCAATTTGAATGTAAAATGTCTCGTTCCACATCATGATGATTTTTCATGCAAAATGATCCATGAAACATGAAAGTAACTAACTAACTACATAATTTCTATAATCCCTAAGTCTCTTTTTCATTGCTATATGAAGAGAGCTCAGTCTGCATCTTATTATCAGCCAAATGAAATGATTCCAAAATTACACTTGGGTTTATCATTATGACGTGCAAAGTGCATAACCAAAAGTTAGTATTTTCACTGCGGCATTCAGGTTCTCATCATCCATTTGTCGTTCTTTCAGACAACTTAACCCACTCCAAGGATAATGTGATTGCATACATTAGCAAGGTACTGTCAACTATACCTGGAAATGTGATGGTTCCAATCTGCTCAGCTGGACCTGCCCCACAATTTAAAGACAAATAGTGCTGCTGTACCTCAACTTCAATCATTCTATTGGAACTTTTTTGCTACATCCCACAGTAAAGGAGCTGTAGATGGAATTGGTGCAGTAGCGAAATGGCAAGTGTAGAATGCACTAAAAAGGCAAAAATTCAGAGTAGGTGATGCATTAACTTTTTCCCTGGCACCTGCAAGTACCACAACTATGCAGATTATTCATATGTCTACTGATGAAATTGAAGGAATCAATGTGAAACTCAATTTGGCTCAAATATTTTCTTTAGCACCATCAGTACCAAACATAAAAAGCCTTCACTCCTTTCACTACAAGAAAGAAGTACTACAAACATATCTGCTGTCTCCAAAGAATTTCCCTGCTGTGGACCACCATACTGAAGAGACCATAGAAAGTGTAAAATTTGGAGTTGGGTACAATGCAGAATATGTTGGTAAATTCTATGGTGGAGAGGTACGTGAAATTTTTGGAAACTCTTATCTAATCAGTGCAATGGAGTGTGGTGGTCACTCCTGGAAATTGCCTGCAAAATGTGATGAAATACTGTACACTTAGGACAAAATTATAAAGAAAATTACCCAAATGATGTCAATGCAAGATGATATTTTCAATTCTTTGAATTTTAATTGAATTTAAAGTTTATTTTTCCAGTTGTCATGCTCTTATAATTTTTCATAGTGTTTAAAAAATTAAATGTTAATGTAAACTTTATCTTATTTGGTAAATAATGTCATATTTCTATTTCTCTGCTCACAGGAAAAGCTTTTTCCAGCTATAAGTAGCAAGTAACATGAGTCACGTAACATTGAGTCGCACACTTTTTTCAACATATTACAATATTTTAAATGGTATGAATATTCTTAGAACTCTGTGACCTTTGAATGCCAACCTTTGCAATTTCTATGATAAAAACCGGTTCCATACCCCTAATAGTTTGAGGACATTTTTGACCTAAACTGTGCATTAGCAATAAGATGTCCCAAATTTGTAATATGAGTCACAATATAAATTACTTTCTTGTTCTTAAATGTCAATGCTCTTCACTGCTTAAATATTAATTCAAGTCTTTGATTGAATAATACAATGCATCATGATGATTTACAAAAGAAAATATAGGTTTATAGATTGATAAGAGAGTCAACATAATTAACCACTGATTTCAAAATGTAACATGAGTCACCAGGGAATCACCCTTAACACTGAGACATCCATGGATCGTCGGCTGCAGAGACCCATGGTTGGGAGTGCTCGGTGCATAGTGTGTTCATACACACTTGTACACTGCCCAGCATTAAAGTCTGATGTTAGTTCCACCACAGTTCACTGCCTGTCCTGTTTTACCAGTCTGCTCAGCTTACAGCGTCCATGATCTGTAATGAGGGTTGGCCACCCAAGCCCACGATGCCTGGACAGGGTTTCACTATGTGTTGAAAACACTTATCACAGGACTTCTCCAACACCCAATAAGTTGTGCAGTTTCCCAGGTGCTCTTGCCGAGCCTCTGGACCATCACAATCAGCTCTCAGCAAACTCAGCCTGCTCTACACACAGACAGCACACTCATTGATACTATATGCACCGTGTGTGTGTGTGTGTGTGTGTGTGTGTGTGTGTGTGTGTCACAAGCAGTCATTTCTCAACAGGTGATGCTGCTATCATCTGGATGGGTTTATACTGATGGTAGGTCGGTGGTCATAATGTTCTGGCTGATCAGTGTATGTCTGACATGTTTCAGTCAGCTGACTTCATTTTTCCTGTTCATATGTACATCACCTTATCAATTTACGAGTGATGTAACTCCAATTTCAGACACCCATATAACTATCATGTCAATTGACTATAGACTGCAGCGTGCATTTCAAATAGTGTACGCATACAATACATATTGTACAAACCTATTTTGCATGTATGTAGGGAAAGAAGACATTATAAACATATGAACAGATATATCGACATTAAGATATATGCCTGTGACAACCCACAAGTCTTAAGAAGCATGTACGCCACGAAGTTAACACAGTAAGCTCTATTGACGTTATGATGATATGCTTCCAGAATGAATTTTCACTCTGCAGTGGAGTGTGCACTGATATGAAACTTTCTGGCAGATTAAAACTGTGTGCCGGACCGAGACTTGAACTCGGGACCTTCGCCTTTCACGGGCAAGTGCTCTGAGTTCAAGTCTTGGTCCAGCACACAGCTTTAATCTGTCATGAAGTATGATGACATGGCTATCACAGAGGCATATGTATCTCAACATCAGTTTATATGCTGAGAATGCCTTCTTTAACTGTTGTTGTTGTGGTCCTCAGTCCACAGGCTGGTGTGATGCAGCTCTCTATGCTACTCTATCCTCTGCAAGCTTCTTCACCTCTGAGTAACTACTGTAACCTACATCCTTCTGAATCTTTTTAGTATATCCATCCCTTGGACTCCCCCTACAATTTTTACCCTCAATGCTAAATTGGTGATCCCTTGATGCCTCAGAACCTGTCCTACCAACCAATCGCTTCTTCTAGTTGTGCCACAAATTCCTCTTCTCCCCAATTCTATTCTGTAACTCCTCATTACTTACGTGATCGGCCCATCTAGCTTCAGCATTCTTCTGTAGCACCACATTTCAAAAGCTTCTATTCTCATCTTGTTTAAACTATTTACCGTCCATTTTTCACTTCCGTACAGGGCTACACTCCATACAAATGCTTTCAGAAAAAAACTTTCTGACACCTAAATCTATCCTCACTGTTAACAAATTTCTCTTTTCAAAAACACTTTCCTTCCCATAGCTAGTCTACATTTTATATCCTCTCTACTTCGACCATCATCAGTTATTTTGCTCCCCAAATAGCAAAACTCCTTTACTACTTTAAGTGTCTCATTTCCTAATCTAATTCCCTCAGCATCATCTGATTTAATTTGACTACATTCCATTATTGTTTTGCTTTTGTTGAAGTTTGTGTTATATCATTATTGCAAACCACTGTCCATTCCATTCAACTGCTCTTCCAGGTCCTTTGCTGTCTCTGACAGAATTACAATGTCATCAGCAAACTTCAAAGTTTTTATTTCTTCACCATGGATTTGTATTTCCTACTCCAAATTTTTCTTTTGTTTCATTTACTGCTTGCTCAATATACAGATTGAATAACATCAGGGATAAGCTACAACCCTGTCTCACTACCTCCACAACCACTGCTTCCCTTTCATACCCTCGACTCATAACTGCCATCTGGTTTCTGTACAAATTGTAAATAGCCTTTTGCCCCCTGTATTTTACCCCTGTCAACATTGTCAAAAGCTTTCGCCAAGTCAACCAATGCTAGAAATGTAGATTTGCCTTTCTTCAATCTACCTTCTAAGATAAGTCGTAGGATCAGTATAGCTTTCCATGTTCCAACATTTCTACGGAATCCAAACTGATCTTTCCCGAGGTCTGCTTCTACTAGTTTTTCCATTCGTCTGTAAAGAATTTGTGTTAGTATTTTGCAGCCGTAAACTTATTAAAGAGATAGTTCGGTAATTATCACATCTGTCAACACCTACTTTCTTTGGGATTTGAATTATTATATTCTTCTTGAAGCCTGAGGGTCTTTCGCCTGTCTCATCCATCTTGTTTGCCAGATGGTAAAGTTTTGATATGGCTGGCTCTCCCAAGGACATCAGTAGTTCTAAAGGAATGTTATATACCCCAGGGGCCTTGTTCAACTTAGGTCTTTCAGTGTTCTGTCAAATTCTTCACACAATATTATATCTCCCATTTCATCTTCATCTACAGGACTCTACCATTTCCATAATATTGCCCTCAAGTACATCGCCCTTGTAGAGACCCTCTACATACTCCTTCCACTTTTCCTTCTTTGCTTAGAAGTGGTTTTACATCTGAGCTCTTCATATTCAGACAGGTGGTTCTCTTTTCTCTCTTCTTGACCTGCATGCATGTAAAGGAGGAAACCCAATACACTTATCCGTTCACCCTGGGATCATCTTACAATGATACAGTACTTGTCATCACAATACAATGAAAATAAATACATCAAAAATATTTGTACACACAGACTATATAAGCATGCTTCATGAGGATAGGGCAGGTGGTTGTCCAGGTCTGTCAATGTCTTTAACAGCTGCACAGCCTCATTTGGTTGGTGCCTATTATAAAAGTTCTTTGATATAAACACAGTTGTACTCTTCATTGCTGCACACATTAAAAATATATATTTAATGTGCTCACTGTATTTCATAGTCGATTGATTTGACATTTGTATGGATGTCAGGAGAAGAGTTCTATTGCTCTGAAATCAGTAACATATCATACTTAGCTGTGAACAGCAAAAATAATTACAGCTGGTCAGAATATGTCAAACAGATATTATAAAATAAAACTCACTCTGCAGGAGTAATTTACTAAAGAGTGTAAGTTGTCATTGGCATATGCATGTATTGAGCAAGGTGGAAATTTAACTAAAATACAGTCACAATAATCCATAATCAACATGCTGAAGGAAGTGTCATTAATGAATCTATTAACAAAGAAGTAAACAAGAGAAAAACTGGTAGTTGTTTTGAAGACTGAATTCAATATTAAATATACTGTTCCTGAAATGGAAATCCAAACAAATATCAGTTCCTACTAACAGTAAAGATATAAGCAACATGTGTACATAATCCATACACAAGAGTTCAACAACAGCCACAGGCAAATGTAATATGATGGGAATAAAAATGAGGCACAAAAGCTAAAATTAATGGGTACTGGTAAGAGAAATGACAGGTATTGAAGATATCAGTGAGTGTTAGTGAAATGGAGACAGTTGCAGCACAATGCCATTCGAACTAACAGGAATTAAGGAAGCCAATTCCTTATCCAAATCCTTACAGTGGCTTATACCAGCAACTAAATCTTGGGATTAAGTAATAAGGAATTTTATATTATCTGCACAATCATTTCCATTTATGCAGGTGATCGATAGCGAGTGGAGACACGTTCACGTAAGGTATTGTACGATCTACAATGTGATAATACGACGAAACCCTACAAAACTGCGGTGGAAGTCTTTTCTATGAACACTATCCATAAACTCAGCCCCTCAAGACATAACGGAAAACAGCAAATTAAAATATTGTTGTTGATTTGGGTAATCGGGAAAAGGGCAGCTAGTGACAGCCTGCAATAATAGGAAACCAACAACAGAACACATTTTTGCATATTCAACAGACACCCTGAAGCTTTGTCAACTACGACATGCCACCATTCATTCATCACAGATGTACCCAAAATGTAATAAAGACAGAAGTTTATTACTGTTTCGTTTCATGTCGTAAATAGTACTGACGTACGAGAAGCAAGTCACTTAAGTCTTTATTTGCATTACACATCGTTCACACTTACTCCTGTCACGCCGGCAATACCTCTTTCTCTTTGACAATGAAAACACCACGCATCAGTCAGACACTCCGACAAAGATATTGCTCGCCCTCAAACAATGAAACTTTTTGCCATGAAAACATAACGACCATCTCACCAACAAACAAATGGGCCGTGGAAACACCGTACTGGCTCACTATGACACTAGCGGGAATGACAGCCTTACAAGTTAAAAGCAGTTAAACTTGTGTTACGGAGCAGGGAAGTTACAAGCAGCCTTGTGTTCTGTGGGGAACTCTCGGCTCACAAGAACTTCAGCGAGTGCCGGAAATCATCCGCAGTACAGACGCAATTGTTCCCAGTCACAGCTTTCTCTGATTATTTTATTGGTCTATTTCATCATTTTTGTACATTCGGAAAGTCAGTTGTCACGCGATGATAAGATAGCATGAATTAATGTTATGATTATAAATTTTATATCTACTATAAGACAGAAATGTTTACATACAAAAAATTTTAAGCAAATGTTTACACATAGATAACTATACTTACGCTCTCCTTAAGAAATTATATAAAGAAAAAAATTGCACTAAAACTTTGAAGTATTTATTCACGTGTTTATTGATCATCCATTTTATCATGCTCAGTGATATAGGACTTGTCATATCTTTACACAAAAAAACTTAAATAATAATGTCTGTATACAATTCCTGCGGATAATTAAGTACACAAACAAAAGCAAACCATACAGATACATATAAAACCATACAGATAACCCAATACATGAACCAAACATATTCTAAGTTTACATTATATCCAGTGACGTTTAACTTAAGTTTTGGATGTCCTTAAATTCATAAAATTTATGTACTCCTCAACACTGTAAATATTTTCTAAACCTCCTTTTTAAAAATGTGCAGCTTTGGTTCTTTTTAACTCTTAAGGCAAGGGCACTAAAAAGAATTTTGGGGTGATGTATAATATTTTTTTGATACAGGGCTTTCTTATGTGCTTCTCTAGTTTCATAGTCGTGATAATCACTGTTCAATGAAAAGCGCCAGGGAAGGAATTTAAAAAAGCATGTACTTCTGTAGACATAAATATATGGAAAAGCCATAACTTTCAGTTCTTTGAATATCTCCCTACGGGACTCCCTGGGTGCAATCCCTTTTGTAATTCTTATTGCTCATTTCTGAATAGTAAAGAAGTGTTTTGCTAGACTTGAAAATCCCCAAAATATGACATCATATTGCAGTAGACTATGTATGAATGAACGATAGGGACTCGTCACTGTTTCTTCACTGCAAGAATTTTTGAGCATTCTTAATATGTAATAGCATTTATGTAGTTTTTTTTATTGAGCCATTCTATATGTTTATCCCATTCAAGATGCTGATCTAACCAAATTCCTAAAAATTTAGTGTTTAAAGCTTGTAGTATTTCCTGCTTGCCTAACTTGACTATTATGTTAGGGATTACGTTATTTGAAGTATGCCTGTAATTCATCCATAACGTTCTCTTCGTGAATTTTCTCATACCCACAA
The DNA here is from genome assembly GCF_023864345.2 of Schistocerca serialis cubense. Classification (NCBI taxonomy): domain Eukaryota; kingdom Metazoa; phylum Arthropoda; class Insecta; order Orthoptera; family Acrididae; genus Schistocerca; species Schistocerca serialis. Next base: position 308,670,508 of record NC_064638.1, read on the forward strand.
ATGTTGACTGTGACTATTGAGCATACCCTCTATTGTAAATGATGTCTCACCCATAAAAAGTAAACGGTTCAGAATGGCATACCTTTGCGGACACTACTGGCATAATTCAATTCGACGAGGAAAATAGTCTGGGTTAAGGGTGTGAACCTTCTGAAGCATCTAGGGGTAAAAATCATCTTCATGCCAAATTGTGGAATGAGTTACATCCATTTCCCCTGCAACACACCATAACTTTGTTGAGGGTGTTTTTTCCAATATTGCTAACACTTCCTCTTCAAGCCCTGATGTACACACCTTGCCTCGATGACCACTCCATCAGGCATTCACACCTTAACACAAAATGAAGTCGGCCTTAAATGTACATGTGCTATTACGTGAATGTGTCAGTGGAAAATGTATCTCAAGTGAAGCTGTCTCTAATAGGAACCAGTGGAAGGCAGTAAATGAGCATGAATCTGGCACTCGACTATTCAGAAACTTCTGAATGTACAAACGTTGGGCAGCATGAGAATTTCCATCTGCCACCCTACAACCATGGTATATATCTGCACGCTCCTCCCAAGAATAGCACTCCACTGCTGGTCAGATCCACACAAAACTAACACTAGCTGATGCAGTGCGAAACCAGACTCCTCTGTGTGCACAGGTGCTGCCCTCTATGTGACATCTATCAACAGACATTTGCACAGCCAAAAGCAACGAGTTCACATCCCAGCAAGAGGCAGAAAACTTGTAGTGTGTCCCTCCTGGAATATCTACAACTGTATTGACTACAGAATTTTCCAATAAAGGTCATCAAACTTCAATCAGACATCTCTTTTCTCTTGATGTCACAAACATATTGAAATCATTGCCCTGCAGATCTGTTACCGTGTAAGTTCAGATTACATGTTGTGTGCCAACTGTCTTGGTGGTGTACGACACTTTTCAGTAACGCCTAGCACCATACGCAAAGGGTGGTGGACATGGTTTGCTATGTGAAATATGCTTGTTATGACCCACTTTAGAGCCACCTCATTTTCTACATTCCCTGCAGTTACAGCATGTACACTTTTTACCTTTTTTACGCTAAGCAGCCAGTAAGCATTTTCATGCAATAGCAGGTTGTACTTAATTTGTTATTTATGAAGCATACCTTAGTATCTATGTTCCAAGAAATTCAGTGTTGCTTACAGTTACTAATTGTTTACCAGACACCATTATCGTACAGCTATAGAATGCATCCTTCGTAGAGTAGTATTTAAATGCACAGTTGAGTCTTTTCTGCTTTGGTAATAATGTGGTGACTCAGACCAATCAGTGAAGTGTGACTTTATTTATTTATTTATTTATTACAACATGGATCTGACTGTGATAATCTCACATGGATGCAGTGAGTGTCAAAATTTTACATTGCTGATGACAAGTACTTATACCAGGTGTACAACTTTGCTTCCGCCATTGGCCGATAGGTGGCGACAACGGTGATTAGCGGTCGAAAGAAACAGATCGCAGACGTCAGGCAGTTAGATAGGACCTAGGTCAAGATTACCTTGTTCAAGCGTTAGTCGATTTGTGTCTGCGTCATAAAGTTGTTCTTGATTGAAAATCTCAGTTTACGTGCCTAATTCTCGTCATTTGTGGGAGATGTTACTGTCTTGTTTCAGTATGAAGAAAACAGTGGCTGAGTCTCATCGAATACTCTCAAGTACGTACGGTAAGGACGCTATTAGTGAAAGAACGTGTCGTGAGTGGTTTCAGCGCTTCAAATCGGTGATTTTAACGTCGTAGACCGGTATAGTGGTGGAAGAGAGAATGTTTTCGAAGATGCAGGATTGGAGACATTCCTGAGTGAAGGCTCGCGTCAAACTCAAGAAGAATTGGCACAATTAGCAGGAGTGACACAGCAAGACATTTGGCTATGGGCATGATTCAGAAAGAAGGAATTTGGGTCCTGTGTGAGGCGAAACTAGGAGAAGTTGAACGGCGTTTGTGTGTTTGTGAACAGTTACTTCAGAGGCAAAAACAGAAGGTATTTCTGCATCGCATCGTGACCGGGCACGAAAATGGGCTCAATACGATAACCCTAAACGCAAAAAACCATGGGGATATCCCGGCCATGCTTCCATGTCGACGGCCAAACCCAATATTCACGGCTCCAAGATCATGGTCGGCAAGATAGCGGTAAGTAGTAGTGAAACGGTTCTTAGCTCGTGTAAAAACACTTCTTTAGTCGATAAAAAGTGTAGAAAGTGCAAAAAACTGTTGAAAGCTGGAATCACATGCAACGAATGTAACAATCCGTTTCATTTTCGATGTGCAAAAATTGACTCATCAGTGAAAGAAAACGACGAATTTACGACAAGCTGGAACTGTATTCAGTGCTGCCTTAAAAATTCAATAAACGCAAAGTGCCAATTCTCAGCATTAATGGAAGATTTAATAAGTGAAATTCAGTGTTTAAAAGTTGAGCTTACATTACTACATAAAAAGGTGAACGAAATTGATCGGCAGCGCCTGTTGAACAATAGTAGGCCTAAATAAAAAACCAAGGAATGCTTTCTGATTATCATAACTCAAAACAGGTATCAGATTCTTGAAGAAATGCAGATAGCGGAAGTTGCAGCATTGAAACACGTGCAAACTAAAAACAACAGTTCAAACTGTAAAAAAATTGCCAGTGATAATTTCAAAAAACGCCAAGTCCCAAACTCATGTATTAATGCTAACCTAGTGAGTGAACATAAACAAAATGTTCAATGTAACGACAGTGAAATCCGTGAAAGAAATAACAGTGTAATCCACGAAAGTGTATGCAAGAAACTGTTCCAAACCGGCAGTAAAAGAAGCGAGAAATACAAGAAGGGCCGATTCTTATATATGGAGACAGTCATGGACGCGAAATAGCTCAAAACATCGCGAGTATCCAAGACGACTTCACAGCTGTGGTTCACATTCAACATAGTGCACCGGTTCCTGCTGTAGTGAAGCCGTGTGTGCAAGATGGTGAATCGTTCTCAGTGAATGATTATGTCGTTATCATTGGTGGTACAAATGATGTGGCTAAAAATGAAGCAAATGACGCTATCAGGCACATGAAAGCAACACTTGGTAAGTTGACTGGCACTAAAGTAATTGTCGTTAACATTCCACAGAGACATGATCTAATGGACCAATCTACTGTGAACCTGAAAGTGTATAAAAATGTTAGGCTTAAAACAATATGTAACAAATTTCGCAATGTGTCTTTGGTCAACGTCAGTAACCTAGATAGAAATCTGCTCACAACTCATGGTATGCACATGAACAAGAGAGGTAAAAAGATTGTGAGTAAATTAATTATTGATGAAATCAGACGAAACATCACACAAAGCAGTGTAAATAAGTGCATTGCTACGGAATGGTACAACCCATCCAAACAGGACTTGCCACACAAAGAGCTACAGCTGACAAGCCAGGGAAACTTGTAAGCCCTGCTGGACAGCCTGGTAGCTCTAAATCTCCCTGTATGGTCCAACAGGAGAAACTTAGCCCTAATGTCATACAGCGGAACCCTTGTACTCTTAAAAACAACCAGTCTGGTAGGGTGACATGGCCATCAAGTATTCAACAATCCAAACTCACTTTCAAATTAATTCAGCAGAACTTTCAAAGTCTAGCCAATAAGCACAACGAGTTGGATATCATTGCAGCAATTGATAACCCTGATGCTTTAGTTATAAGTGAACACTGGTAAACAGATGATCTAATTAGTGTATGTAAGCCACTCTCCATGATCTTTTGCTCTGCCTTCAGCAAAAAAAAGAAATCTGGTGGTGGGGTAGCTATCTTTGCAGCCAGTGGTAGTAATTATAGTGTAATAGATGTAAGTGTATTCAGTATTGAGGGTGTAATAGAACTAGCAGCAATTAATTATAAGTGGGGGAAAGAGAACTTAATTATTATAGGCCCATACAGACTTCCATCCGGTAGCCTAGATAGTTTCTTTGATGTACTAAATGACATCCTTGTTGACATTGACAGTAAACACGGCAATAAAAATGGCTGGGTTAACATAATACTAAGTGGAGATATAAACATTGACTTGCTGTCCAATGACTTTGTATCTAAAAAACTAATGCTAATACTAGCTCAATTTAACTTAACATTTCTGATAAACGAGCGCACTAGAGAGGTCAATAGTGTAAAATCTTGCATTAACAACATTATAACTTACATGTCCCACTTTACATGCAGTACATCGGTTCTGAAGCTTCCCATTTCTGACCACCACGCAATACGGGTATTGATAGAATCTGAAAATCTTCATGTCACTAGAAAATTGAAACAATATGTGATAAAAAGAATCACCAATGACGACAATGTTAAAGATTTCAACAGTTTGCTGAAAAACCTACAATGGGATGAAAAAAACAACATTACTTTCAGTGATTTTTCATCAGATTTTTATTATTGCTTCAATGTCTCATGCCAAGAAATGACCTTTACAGTAAATGACTGCAAAAAGATCAAAAAATAACTGGATAAATTATGAAGTAAAAAGAGCAAGAGAGAAACTTAGACTTTTCCAATATTCAATGATAAATAATAACAATAATAATAGACCAAAAGTAGGATTTAAGAACTATCAGGATTACTATAAAGATCTTCTGCTAGAAACTAAAAGTAAATATGTAGCCACAATGTTAAGAAACTCTACTAACACTGGTTTAGCTACTTGGAAAGTAATAAATAGCTTTAACAGATCAATAAGTTATTTTACTATAAACCATAAATGGCATCTCATGAAATGTCAATGTGAGATTGCAAATGTTTTTCTTCTGTTGGAAAATCTGTCAATGACCATTTTAAGAATCTTCAGCATAGATATAAGGGCATTCCAATCAAAAAAAAGCATATACTTGGCCGAAACCAATAGCAAGGAAGTCAAAAACATAGTAATGTCATAAAAAGTACAAAATTAGCAGGCTATGATGGATTGTCTATCAGTACACTGGAAAGATGCATAGACAACATATGTGATGCCACGGCCACAGCAATAAATGATGTAACTGCATCAGGTTGTTTCCCAGATAGTCTAAAGATAGCAGAAGTAACCCCGATTTACAAGAAAGGTGATAAATCTAAAATTGAAAACTACTGTCCCAACTCAATCTTACCTGCATTTTCTAAGGTAGTTGAGAAAGTTATTTATACTAGACTAATGACATTCCTGAGTAAAAAAAGAGGTTCAAATGGCTCTGAGCACTATGGGACTCAACTTCTGAGGCCATTAGTCCCCTAGAACTTAGAACTAGTTAAACCTAACTAACCTAAGGACATCACACACATCC